>NW_011494769.1:2118753-2118911 GCF_000754665.1 Bison bison bison
CCTATGGACATCTTATCTTTGACAAAGGAGGCAAAAATATGCAATGGAGAAAAGACAATCTTTTTAACAAGTGGTGCCAGGAAAACTGGTCAACCACCTGTAAAAGAATGAAACTAGAACACTTTCTAACACCATACACAAAAATAAACTCAAAATGG
>NW_011494769.1:2119011-2126164 GCF_000754665.1 Bison bison bison
AGGCTGTATATTGTCACCCTGCTTATTTAACTTATATGCAGAGTACATCATGAGGAATGCTAGGCTGGATGAAGCACAAGCTGGAATCAAAATTGCCGGAAGAAGTATCAATAACCTCAGATATGCAGATGACACCACCCTTATGGCAGAAAGCAAAGAGAAACTAGAGAATCTCTTGATGAAAGTGAAGGAGAGTGAAAAAGCTGGCTTAAAACTCAACATTCAAAAAATGAAGATCATGGCATCTGGTCCCATCACTTCATGGCAAATAGGTGGGGAAACAGTGAAAGGCTTTATTTTCTTGGGCTCCAAAATCACCACAGATGGTGACTGCAGCCTTGAAATTAAAAGACACTGGCTCCTTGGAAGAAAAGCTATGACCAAACTAGACAGCATATTAAAAAGCAGAGAAGGTGTTTTCGAAGATGGAGGAGGAATAGGATGGGGAGACCACTTTCTCCCCCAACAAATTCATCAAAAGAACATTTAAATACTTTTGAAAATTCCACAAAACAACTTCTGAATGCCGGCAGAGGACATCAGGCACCCAGAAAAGCAGCCCATTGTCTTCGAAAGGAGGTAGGAAAAAATATAAAAGACAAAAAGAGAGACAAAAGAGGTAGGGACGGAGATCCGTCCCGGGAAGGGAGTCTTAAAAAGAGAGAAGTTTCCAACACCAGGAAACACTCTCACTGCTGAGTCTGTGATGAGCCTTGGAACCACAGAGGGCAACATAACAGGGAGGAAAAATAAATAAATAATTAAAACCCACAGATTACGAGCCCAAAGGTAACTCTCCTGGCGGAGAAGCAGCGCAGATGCCTGCACCCACCGCTAGCAAGCAGGGGCTGGGCAGGGAGGTGCAGGCTACATTGCTTAGAGTAAGGACTGGGCCTAAATGCCCTGAGGGCAATCTGAGGGAACTAACTTGGGCTAGCAAACCAGGTGGGATAGTTACCATGCGAAAAGCCCTAACCTTAGACACCACCAGGCCCGCTTCAGAACAAAGGACTGAACAGAGATAGCCGGCTGCAGACCATCCCCGTCCAGTGATAGGCAGCCAGAGCCTGAAGAGGGCAATCGCAGCTCCAGAGAGACATTATCTACCAAACTGCAAGCAGGCTTCTTTGCTAACTAAGACTTCTTGGGGTTCTGGACAGTCAACATCCACCCAAGAAGGTGTGCCTGTTGTACACCCAGAAAACCGAGCGTCAGGGACAGGGGAGGTTATAAGTCGCAGTGACTGCACTCGCCAAACACCTCATCACCTGAGATGCTTGGACCTGGGAAGGGCACAAAACACAGGCCCAACCCAGTCTGCGCCTCTGAGGACTACCCAAGTGCCTGAACCTGAGCGGCTTAGACCTGGGAGAGGCAAGCAGCCCAGGGCTGGCCTCGGAGGGTTCCTGGCAGAGCAACCTAGAGCCTGAGCAGTGTGGGCAGGGAGGGCACACACGCCGGGAGTGGAGGCAGGCCCAGTGTGGCTGAGACACTGCGAGCACACGCCAGCGTTACTTGTTTGCAGTGTCCCTCCCTCCCCATAGCACGACTGAACAAGTGAGCCTAAAAAAGTGTCCACCACCGCCCCCTTGTGTCAGGGCAGAAACCAGACACTGAAGACACCAGCAAACAGAAGAAGCTAAAACAGAGGGAACCATCTTGAAAGTGACAGGTGAAATAGATTAAAACCCTGTAGTTAGCACCGACTACATAGGAAGGGGCCTATAGATCTTGAAAATATGTCAGACCAAGGAACTAGCTGAAAATGAACTGACCCCACACTGCCCACAACACCAGAGAAAGTCCTAGATATATTTTTACTATCATTTTTAAAAATTTTAAAGTCCTCTATTACTCAGTTAATTTTCATTTTTATAACCTACTATTACTTTGCAAAAAAAAGAGACCCAATTTTTTAAAGCAAACCATGTATATATATATATTTTGTAATTTTTGTGATTTTTTTTTCTTTCCTTTAATATTGTATTTTTTAAAATACAACCCCTACTCTAGATTTTTAATCTTTGCTTTTTGGTATTAGTTATCAATTTTGTACCTTTAAGAACCCAATCTTTAGTACCCATTTTTACTTGGGAGCGAGATTACTGGCTTGACTGCTCTCTCCCCCTTCGGACTCTCCTTTTTCTCCACCAGGTCACCTCTATCTCCTCCCTCCCCCTTCTCTTCCCTACCCAACTCTGTGACTCTCTTTGTGTGTTCCAGACGATGGAGAACACTTAGGGAACTGATTACTGGCTGGATCTGTCTCTTTCCTTTTGATTCTCCACCTCCCCCTTTATTTTCCTGGCGACCTCTGTCTCCTTCCTCACTCTTCTCTTCTCTGTATAACTTCGTGAACATCTGTGAGCTGTCCAGACTGTGGAGCGCACATAAGGAAGTGATTATTGGCTAGCTTGCTCTCTCCTCTTTTGATTCCACTTCATCTCATTTGGGTCACCTCTAACTCCCCCCTCCCTCTTCTCTTCTCCATGTAACTCTGTGAACCTCTCTGGGTGTCCCTCACTGGAGAAACTTTTCATCTTTAACCTAGATGTTTTATCGATGGTGCTGTATAATGGAGAAGTCTTGAGGCCACTGTAAAAATAAGACTGAAAATCAGAGGCAGGAGGCTTAAGTCCAAATCTGGAGAACACCAGAGAACTCCTGACTCTAGGGAACATTAATTGACAGGAGCTCATCAAACACTTCCATACCTACACTGAAACCAAGAACCACCCAGGGCCAACAAGTTCCAGAGCAAGACATATCATGCAAATTCTCCAGCAACGCAGGAACACAGCCCTGAGCTTCAAGATACAGGCTGCCCAAAGTCACTCCAAACCCACTGACATCTCATAACTTGTTACTGGACACTTCATTGCACTCCAGAGAGAAGAAATCCAGCTCCACCCACCAGAACACCGAAACAAGCTTCCCTAACCAGGAAACCTTGACAAGCCACCCATACAACCCCACCCACAGCGAGGAAACCCCACAATAAAGAGAACTCCACAAACTGCCAGAATACAGAAAGCCCACCCCAAACACAGGAATATAAACAGGATGAAGAGACAGAGGAATACCCAGCAGGTAAAGGAACAGGATAAATGCCCACCAAACCAAACAGAAGAGGAAGAGATAGGGAATCTATCTGATAAAGAATTCTGAATAATGATAGTGAAAATGATCCAAAATCTTGAAATTAAAATGGAATCACAGATAAATAGGCTGGAGACAGGATTGAGAAGATGCAAGAAAGGTTTAACAAGGACCTAGAAGAAATAAAAAAGAGTCAGTATATAATGAATAATGCAATAAAAGAGAATCAAAAACATTCTGGAGGGAACAAATAGTAGAATAATGGAGGCAGAAGATAGGATTAGTGAAGTAGAAGATAGAATAGTAGAAATAAATGAATCAGAGAGGAAAAAAGAAAAACAAAAAAGAAATGCGGACAATCTCAGAGACCTCCGGGACAATGTTAAACGCCCCAACATTTGAATCATATGAGTCCCAGAAGAAGAAGACAAAAAGAAAGACCATGAGAAAATACTTGAGGAGATAATAGCTGAAAATTCCCTAAAATGGGGAAGGAAATAATCACCCAAGTCCAAGAAACCCAGAGAGTCCCCAACAGGATAAACCCAAGGCAAAACACCCCAAGACACTTATTAATCAAATTAACAAAGATCAAACACAAAAAGCAAATATTAAAAGCAGTAAGGGAAAAGCAACAAATAACACACAAGGGGATTCCCATAAGGATAACAGCTGATCTTTCAATAGAAACTCTTCAGGCCAGGAGGGAATGGCAGGACATACTTAAAGTGATGAAAGAAAATAACCTACAGCCCAGATTACTGTACCCAGCAAGGATCTCATTCAAATATGAAGGAGAAATCAAAAGCTTTACAGACAAGCAAAAGCTGAGAGAATTCAGCACCACCAAATCAGCTCTCCAACAAATGCTAAAGGATCTTCTCTAGACAGGAAACACAAAAAGGGTGTATAAACTTGAACCCAAAACAATAAAGTAAATGGCAACGGGATCATACTTATCAGTAATTACCTTAAATGTAAATGGGTTGAATGCCCCAACCAAAAGACAAAGACTGGCTGAATGGATACAAAAACAAGACCCCTACATATGCTGTCTACAAGAGACCCACCTCAAAACAGGGGACACATACAGACTGAAAGTGAAGGGCTGGAAAAAGATTTTCCATCCAAATAGGGACCAAAAGAAAGCAGAAGTAGCAATACTCATATCAGATAAAATAGACTTTAAAACAAAGGCTGTGAAAAGAGACAAAGAAGGACACTATGTAATGATCAAAGGATCAATCTAAGAAGAAGATATAACAATTATAAATATATATGCACCCAACATAGGAGCACCACAATATGTAAGACAAATGCTAACAAGTATGAAAGGGAAAATTAACAACAACACAATAATAGTGGGAGACTTTAATACCCCACTCACACCTATGGATAGATCAACTAAACAGAAAATTAACAAGGAAACACAAACTTTAAATGATACAATAGACCAGTTAGACCTAATTGATATCTATAGGACATTTCACCCCCAAACAATGAATTTCACCTTTTTCTCAAGTGCACACAGAACCTTCTCCAGGATAGATCACATCCTGGGCCATAAATCTGGCCTTGGTAAATTCAAAAAAACTGAAATCATTCCAAGCATCTTTTCTGACCACAATGCAGTAAGATTAGATCTCAATTACAGGAGAAAAACTGTTAAAAATTCCAACATATGGAAGCTGAACAACATGCTGCTGAATAACCAACAAATTACAGAAGAAATCAAAAAAGAAATCAAAATATGCATAGAAATGAATGAAAATGAAAACACAACAACCCCAAACCTGTGGGACACTGTAAAAGCAGTGCTAAGGGGAAGGTTCATAGCAATACAGGCATACCTCAAGAAACAAGAAAAAAGTTAAATAAATAACCTAACTCTACACCTAAAGCAACTAGAAAAGGAAGAAATGAAGAACCCCAGGGTTAGTGAAGGAAATAAATTTTAAAAATTAGGACAGAAATAGATGCAAAAGAAATAAAAGAGACCATAGCAAAAAATCAACAAAGCCAAAAGCTGGTTCTTTAAGAGGATAAATAAAATTGATAAGCCATTAGCCAGACTCATCAAGAAACAAAGGGAGAAAAATCAAATCAATAAAATTAGAAATGAAAATGGAGAGATCACAACAGACAACAGAGAAATACAAAGGATCATAAGAGACTACTGTCAGCAACTAGATGCCAATAAAATGGACAAGTTGGAAGAAATGGATGAATTCTTAGAAAAGTACAACTTTCCAAAACTGAACCAGAAAGAAATAGAAAACCTTAACTGACCCATCACAAACATAGAAATTGAAACTGTAATCAGAAATCTTCCAGCAAACAAAAACCCAGGACCAGACAGCTTCACAGCTGAATTCTACCAAAAATTTAGAGAAGAGCTAACACCTATCCTACTCAAACTCTTGCAGCAAATTGCAAAGGTAAACTTCCAAACTCATTCTATGAGGCCACCATCACCCCAATACCAAAACCTGACAAAGATGCCACAAACAAAAAAAACTACAGGCTAATATCACTGATGAACATAGATGCAAAAATCCTTAACAGAATTCTAGCAAACAGAATCCAACAACACATTAAAAAGATCATACGCCATGACCAAGTGGGCTTTATCCCAGGGATGCAAGGATTCTTCAATATCCACAAATCAATCAATGTAATACACCCCATTAACAAATTGAAAGATAAAAGCCATGTGATTATCTCAATAGATGCAGAGAAAGCCTTTGACAAGATTCAACATCCATTTATGATAAAAACTCTCCAGAAAGCAAGAATAGAAGGAACATACCTCAACATAATAAAAGCTATATATGACAGACCGACAGCAAACATTATCCTCAATGGTGAAAAATTGAAAGCATTTCCTCTAAAGTCAGGAACAAGACAAGGGTGCCCACTTTCACCTCTACTATTCTACATAGTTTTGGAAGTTTTGGCCACAGCAATCAGAGCAGAAAAAAGAAATAAAAGGAATCCAAATTGGAAAAGAAGAAGTAAAACTCTCACTGTTTGCAGATGACATAATCCTCTACATAGAAAACCCTAAAGACTCCACCAGAAAATTACTAGAGCTAATCAATGAATATAGTAAAGTTGCAGGATATAAAATCAACACACAGAAATCCCTTGCATTCCTATACACTGATAATGAGAAAATAGAGAAATTAAGGAAACAATTCCATTCACCATTGCAACAAAAAGAATAAAATACTTAGGAATATATCTACCTAAAGAAACAAAAGACCTATATATAAAAAACTATAAAACACTGGTGAAAGAAATCAAAGAAGACGCTAATAGATGGAGAAATATACCATGTTCATGGATTGGAAGAATCAATATAATGAAAATGAGTATAGTACCCAAAGCAATCTATAGATTCAAGGCAATTCCTATCAAGCTACCAATGGCATTTTCACAGAGCTAGAACAAATATTTTCACAATTTGTATGGAAATACAAAAAACCTTGAATAGCCAAAGCAATCTTGAGAAAGAAGAATGGAACTGGAGGAATCAACCTACCTGACTTCAGGCTCTACTACAAAGCCACAGTCATCAAGACAGTATGGTACTGGCACAAAGACAGAAATATTGATCAATGGAACAAAATAGAAATCCCAGAGATAAATCCACACACATATGGACACCTTATCTTTGACAAAGGAGGCAAGAAAATATAATGGAGAAAAGACAATCTCTTTAACAAGTGGTGCTGGGAAAACTGGTCAACCACTTGTAAAAGAATGAAACTAGAACACTTTCTAACACCATACACAGAAATAAACTCAAAATGGATTAAAGATCTAAATAGTAAGACCCGAAACTATAAAACTCCTAGAGGAGAACATAGGCAAAACAATCTCTGACATAAATCAAAGCAGGATCCTATATGATCCACCTCCCAGAATATTGGAAATAAAAGCAAAAGTAAACAAATGGGACCTAATTAAAATTAAAAGCTTTTGCACAACAAAGGAAACTATACGCAAGGTGAAAAGACAGCCTTCAGAATGGGAGAAAATAATAGCAAAT
>NW_011494769.1:2126264-2144413 GCF_000754665.1 Bison bison bison
AACCACAATGAGGTACCATTTCACACCAGTCAGAATGGCTGTGATCCAAAAGTCTACAAGCAATAAATGCTGGAGAGGGTGTGGAGAAAAGGGAACCCTCTTACACTGTTGGTGGGAATGCAAACTAGTACAGCCACTATGGAGAACAGTGTGGAGATTCATTAAGAAACTGGAAACAGAGCTGCCTTATGACCCAGCAATCCCACTACTGGGGATACACACCGAGGAAACCAGAATTGAAAGAGACACGTGTACCCCAATGTTCACCGCAGCACTGTTTATAATAGCCAGGACATGGAAGCAACCTAGATGTCCATCAGCAGATGAATGGATAAGCAAGCTGTGGTACATATACACAATGGAGTATTACTCAGCCATTAAAAAGAATACATTTGAATCAGTTCTAATGAGGTGGATGAAACTGGAGCCTATTATACAGAGTGAAGCAAGCCAGAAAGAAAAACACCAATACAGTATGCTGCTGCTGCTGCTGCTGCTAAGTCTCTTCAGTCGTGTCTGACTCTGTGCAACCCCAGAGACAGCAGCCCACCAGGCTCCCCCATCCCTGGGATTCTCCAGGCAAGAAAACTGGAGTGGGTTGCCATTTCCTTCTCCAATGCATGAAAGTGAACAGTGAAAGGGAAGTTGCTCAGTCGTGTCCAACTCTTTGCGACCCCATGGACTGTAGCCTACCAGGCTCTTCTGTCCATGGGATTTCCCAGGCAAGAGTGCTGGAGTGGGGTGCCATTGCCTTCTCCACCAATACAGTATACTAATGCATATATATGGAATTTAGAAAGATGGTAATGATAACCCTGTATGCGAGACAGCAAAAGAGACACAGATGTATAGAACAGTATTTTGGACTCTGTAGGAGAGGGCGAGGGTGGGATGATTTGGGAGAATGATAGTGAAACATGTATAATATCATATATGAAATGAATCACCAGTCCAGGTTCCATGCACAATGCAGGATGCTCGGGGCTGGTACTTGGGGAGGGAGGTGGGCGGGGGGTTCAGGATGGGGAACACGTGTACACCCGTGGTAGATTCATGTTGATGTATGGCAAAACCAGTACAATATTGTAAAGTAATTAGCCTCCAATTAAAACAAATAAATTTATATTAAAATTAAATAAAAAGCAGAGACCTTACTTTGCCAACAAAGGTCCATATAGTCAAAGCTATGGTTTTTCCAGTACTCATGTGTGGATGTGAGAGTTGGACTATAAAGAAAGCTGAGCACTGAAGAATTGATGCTTTTGAACTGTGCTGGGTCTTCATTGCTGTGAAGGCTTTTCTAGACTGAGTCCCTTGGACTGCAAGGAGATCAAACCAGTCAATCCTAAAGGAAATCAGTCCTGAATATTCATTGGAAGGACTGATGCCTAAGCTGGAGCTCCAATACTTTGGCCACCTGATGTGAAAAAGTGACTCATTGGAAAAGACCCTGATGCTGGGAAAGATTGAAAGCAGGAGAAGGGGACGACAGAGAATGAGATGGTTGGATGGCATCACTGACTCCATGGACATGAGTTTGAGCAGGCTCCAGGGGTTGGTGATGGACAGGGAAGCCTGGCATGCTGCAGTCCATGGGGCTGCAGAGTCAAATCTGACTGAGCGTCTGAACTGAACTGGGCAAGATATGGAAAATATAAATCTTTGGAGTCATATGATAATTTTGTAAAGTAGCAACTACAAGTAGTTCCAAATATGGTTTTCTCAATTCTGCTATACTCTTCATTCATTCATGCAACTTTCAACAAAGATTTATAGAAGACATATTCTATGCCAGGCATCATGCTAGACATTGGAAATAAAGATTTAAAAATCCTGCCTGACTCCTCATGCTCTCTCCCACACTTGGAATGCAACTTCTAATTTCTAGAGCCTTTAAGATTCTTGTGTTCAATCTTCAGGATTTTAAGCTGATACTGTAGAAAGACAGCCTCAGAGGCCCAGAACTCTGCAAAGACATAAAAACCATTTTCTACTGCTATAAATAAAAATCTGAAACCTGTCACACTTGGTTAATATCACCCACATTAGGAGCCATGAACAGGAAAGAAAGAGGCAAAAACCGAACATCTGTTGCTTTATTTAAAAACCTAGCATGTGCTAGAAAAACAAGTCTCTGATTTTTAGGCTTGTGGAGATTTCAAATGGCTTCCCCTTAAGATTTGAGTTAGGGAACACCATGTTTGTTCAGTCCTGATTAGTGTCTGCAACACTCGTACCAACTAGAGCAGAAGGAAGCACAGCAAGAGCCTCTTTGTCTGCCTCTGTTGACACCACCCACCCAGAGCACAAAACAATCTGAATCTCAGACCCAGGCCCTCCATTGAAAGATTCACTGGCCAGCAAGGAGCACCTAACCAGTGCCTACTGATCATTATCACCAGCCCATTTCTCAACTCAGCAATTCCTGGAAACCTAAGAGCAGCAAGAAGAGGGTGATCTGTATATCAGTAAGGGTGAAGGCTGACCCCAAGGCAGTTGCCCCAAAAGGGTGATTTGAAGAAACCGTAAAGTACCAAAGACCTCTCTGCTCAGGATTCTGAAATGCTCCCGTTAGAGTCAGGCTCCCCAGCTGGGGCATTCCTTCATTAGTTATAAGTCGTGATGCAGGTATGGACCTGATGAAAAATCAGCCATGGCTCTGTGCAGCATACCAATTCACTTAGAAATGATATTTGAAACAGAAACCTAAGGTGTGTGTGAATCAGGGGACAGGGAGGAGAGATAGAAGTACAGCACACAAACACTGCACTGAGTTGGGGTGGGGTAGGGGGAACATTACATCCCTTCTTGGCAGCAGGGAAGCAATATAAGAATGTGGACAAAAGAGATGGAAATAAACCAGAGAAGACTTCCCGTCTTGGCAACTTTATCAACGTAAGGCTTATCCTGATGAAGATTCAATGGCTTAAAATTGCTGTCAAATTGGACTTCCCTTGTGGCTCAGTGGTAAAGAATCCTCCTGCCAATGCAGGAGACATGGGTTCGATCCCTAGTCTGGGAAGATCCCACATGCCATGAAGCACTTAGTTAGTTGCCCATGCGCCACTATTGAGCCTGTGCTCTAGAACGCAGGAGTCACAATTACTGAAACCACATGCCCTAGAGCTCATGCTCAGCAACAAGAGAAGCCATCCACATAAGACCACGCATCCCAGCTAGAAATAGCTTCCACTCTGCAATTAGAGAAAAGCCTTCACAGCAATGAAGACCCAGCACAGCCAAAAATAAACAAACAAAAATTTTAAAAACTGCTACCAAATCTACCAACCTGAGTGCTCTTGGAACTGCTTCTCAGAGATGAATAGATATTTTATGCTTTCATGCAACCAACATTAATTGAGGGTCTACTATATGTCAGGAAATGTTCCAGGCACCAGAAATATAGCAATTAACAAAGCAGGAAAAAAAAATCTGCCTTGAAAGAGTTCACAGCCTAGTAGGAGGGAGATAGATACAAATGGAGTAAGGGAATTTAATAGAATATGATAAGTGATAAGTGCTACAGAGAGAAATGAGGTTAGGAGAGGCATAGAGAATGGCATGGGTTAGTATTTTAAATAGGAGGGTCAGGCAAGAGTCTCTTCATGTTTCATTGCCTCTTAATTATCTAATGTCCCCATGCCACCTCTTTTTCAGAGTGCAAAGCACCAGGGAAGTCCTGGCTGCACAGTGGATACCGGACCTGTACCTAGTATAGAATATAAAGGAGCAGTCTTTCAATAATTTTGACTATGAACCCCATCAACAAAAGATTTTAAGCACTCGCCCTCCGAATATACTCATATTTTCTTTATAAATCATATATATGTTTTCCTGTAGGCTCCTCTGTCCATGGAATTCTCTAGGCAAGAATACTGGAGTGGATTGCCATTTCCTTCTCCAGGAAATCTTCCCTACCCAGGGATTGAACCTAGGTCTCTCACATTGCAGGCAGATTCTTTACTGTCTGAGCTACCAGGGAAGCCACATTAATATACTGCACTCATTTTAAATTAAACATATCAAAGGGATGGAAGAGTTAAAGATGGAAGAAATAATACTTTTGACACTGAGTTATCCATGAAGACTTCAGCAAACACCTGAAGGCAGATTACACTACTACCAAATCTACCAACTGGTAAGGTTCATTGTTAAAAATAATGGTTAAAAGTCTCAAGGTTCACTGTTAAAAATAATGAATCTAAGCCTCATACATTCATAGAAATTTAGGATTTGGTGGGGAGGCCAATTTCTTTCTAATCAGATCTCTGATTAGATCTCCGTTGATTTTTAATTTTAATTGAAATAGATGAAAAGATGGTACCAGGAGCAAAACTATTGGCTTCTCATTGTTCACATGGGCTTACACTGCCAGCAATTTCTTCCCAAGAGCTTCTCAAAAGTCCTTTTCCTCCTTAGTTTTCTCATGATGGAGAATGTTCTAGGGCCTCTTAAACACAAATCTCTCTCTCTTTTGCGCCGCCTCCCCAATTCCTCCTCTCCTTTAATTTTTTTCTCAGAATCTTCTCTCCTTCTCACCCAGATTTTTATTCTATGAAGCACCTTGGCTTCTCTGCTAGAACCTTTCTCCAGTTTTTACCAGGGGGTCCCATCTCTAACTGTTCTCTCTCTTAGAAAAGGATTGTCATTTACTTTGTCCTAGCAGGCAAGAGGGAGAAAGGCATAGGAAAGCTGGTGAAAAAAAGATACTAATACATTTATCTGTTCATTACCCTGCTTCCATGAATGTAGGATTGCCATGTGAATTAGGAAGAAACACCTCTACCCACAATGCATAAGGAAAGCTAGGAGAGGAAATGATCCCAGTTTCTTATGTTTTGGGAGCCATTCCTACCGAGACCGGGAAGGGGGTTTTAGAACAAAATTTTAAACATAACTTTGGGCAAAAGTGAAAGTGTCACTGGCAGAGCCCATTAACAATTCCTGAGAAATAAAAATAGAACCTGGGTCAAAAATAAAGTCTAACATTTTTGTTTTCCTTTGTGCTGACTGTAGTGTCACTTGCTCATAGGGGTGGTGTGCAGGGGGCCTTGTACACTTCACTTCAGACCAGAGTTCCTCATATGAAAAAGCTGCACTGACATTCAGGCTCAGCAGGCTATGTGCAGAAGCTGCAGTAGACACTGCAATGCAAGATGGGGGTGAAACTGTGAGCAACATGCAAATGAAGGAAGGCCAGAACTCCGCCCCCTCCCTGCAGACCAGCGGGCTGTGACGAAGCCCTTCCAAGGCCTGTGAGGGGCGGGGAGGCAGTGTGTTCTCTAGAGCACAAGCTTGTATCTCTCCATACTTTGATGCAAGAATAAAGCTTTCCTTGGCTTCTGTATCAAACTCAGTCTTGTTCTATTTGCCTGAGCAACACTGGGCAGATGGACCCTTGTTGGGGATCCACTCAGGAGGGTTGGTAGCAGAAGGAGTTGCATTAAGGAAGTGATCCATGAAACATGACTGAGCTACCTCACTTTCACTGTCACCTTTCACTTTCATGCATTGGAGAAGGAAATGGCAACCCACTCCAGTGTTCTTGCCTGGAGAATCCCAGGGACAGGGGAGCCTGGTGGGCTGCCGTCTATGGGGTTGCAGAGAGTCGGACATGACTGAAGTGACTTAGCAGCAGTAGCAGCCAGGAAACCAAATATTTAGAATTGGGATTTTAAAAAAGATTAAAGATTACTTATTTATTGTAGTTTGGACATTTGTATTTTACAGTGAAAGGGGAGTAAGTTGGTGAATTGATATAATTCGTATGCAAGAAAAGTTAGACATTGTCAGATGTAAAGTGAAAGATAAAGATCTAAAACTGCTAAAGTGAATTCCGTCTGAAAACAGTGGTGCACTTCTTAATAGGAAGCAAATTAAAAGTATCCAAGAGGTGGAACGGATGATTGTATAATATGTAGAAATCTTTCAAGCAGGAGAGTAGAGCCAAAGGATTCACAAACCAAAACAGACATTTCTAGGAGAGAATTCACTGGAATACATTTAATTAGTGAGAGGTGAAGGGTTGGTGGTAGGCCAAATGAAGTCAGGAGTCAAGGTTATGAGAAAAGAAAGTCAAGGGAGGGCAAGGAAGAATAAAACAGAGTGTCCTCAAGAATACAAGAAAAGGAAAGAAGACAGGGTGATTTACTGAGAGAAAAAGGAGGGAGGTGAAAATGCTGCTGAAAGAGAAACTTCTAGCATTGAAGAAGTTTTAATAAAAAACATTTCCAGAGGGGGCTTCCCTGGTGGTCCAATGGTTAAGAATGCAATGCAAAGGATATTGCTTTGACCCCTGGTCCGGGAAGATCTCACATGCCAAGAAGCAAGTAAGCCCCATGTGTCACAACTAATGAGCCCACGCACTGCAACTTCTAAGGCCTGTGTTTCTAGAGCCCATGCTCTGCAATGAGAGAAGCCACCCCAATGGGAAGCCTGCACATGTAACGAAGAGTAGCCCTCTCTCTCCACGACTAGAGAAAGCTCGTGTGTAGCAACAAAGACCCAGCACAGTCAAAAATAAAAATAAATAAATAAACCTTTTTTCTTTTTTTCTTTTTTTAAAGAGTGTTTCCAGAGTATCGAAAGTTGGGGTGGAAAATACTTTCTCAGTCTTGACAATGTCTTTCTATGGCTCAAGTCCAAAACTGAGTTACATGTTCACTCCCAAATCAGTCACTGGCAAGGGGAATGGCACTCCCTAGTTTGGTTCAGATAGTCACAGGCACTGCCTTGTTGGAAGTATATAGTCATCTATGAACTAAGAAAAATTGAGACTCTGTGGAAAAAGAAGAAAGTGGGATGAGTGTCGGTAGGGAACCTCTAAATAGAACCTGTTAGAGAAGCACGTATGGATTTGGTGAAATTTGGGTTAGTCCTTGAAGAACAGGTCAGAATATAGGTGTGAAAAAATGGGCAAAATTTTCCACTTGGGGGGATCACCCGGAGTGAAGGGACTGAGACAGACAAGCACTGCGTGTGCTCCTGCATGATGCAAAATCGGATTGTGGCGCACATACAGGAAAGCGGTGTTAGATCACATGCAAGGATATATTAGCATTGCTACTGAACAACTGGGTTCACCTTTTGGTGGATGTTGAGCCAAAAGACACAACCAAGCCAAAAGTAAGAAGGAGGGGATTTATTTTTACTTGCAGCAAGTAAGGAGAGGACCAGGGATCTGCTACAGGGTTGGTTGGACTTGGAGGACATGGTATTTGAGTGCAGCAAAAATGGGTTCCTCAGTGTGCAGTGTGCAACCCTCATTCAGGTTTAGCTCCTCAATGGGTCATGGTGGTGCCAGGTCTCCAAGTCTCCCCTGTGGGTGCCAACGCAGGATGTGTGCTCTGAGGGATGGCAGATCTCCAAAGAGCAAGGAGAATGGGGCTGAGATAGGCACTTTTCACTTCTCCCAAGCTCATCAATTATACAAGCTATCCCTCCTTTCTTAGAGAGGAAGAGATGGATTAAGAAGCTGTAGCCCCCTCCAATAGTGACATGCTGCTGCTGCTAAGTCACTTCAGTCGTGTCCAACTCTGTGTGACCCCACGGACTGCAACCTACCAGGCTCCTCTGTCCATGGGATTTTCTAGGCGAGAGTACTGGAGTTGGTTGCCATTGCCTTCTCTGAATACTGACATGAAACTGGGAGAAAGAATCCTCCAGATCCCACAATACCTGCTTTTTCAATAAGACCCCCAATAAATCTTTCCTTCTGACCACAGCACATCCAGGGTTTTCCTGATAACCCTGGCCAATGATGGGTTATTAGGGGTCATTCTGAAACGAATTGTTGCTGTTCTTCCCATGTCTGTCTCTTGGGCAGACATTGTGTCTCTTCCTCCAGAACTTGACAGTGCTTTTAGCCTGCAACATAAATTCTGTTTTATAAGTCTAAATGTTATTTGATATGGCCTTGAAATGATACCTTCCTGATTAAATGTTTTGAGGTGTGAAAGCACTTAGCAGAGCAGCTGCATGCCCATAAATGTCAATTGCCTCTCCAGCCTCACCCATGCCTGCTTTTCATTTTTAGGTGCTTGGCTTTCACATGCTCCTCTGCAACTTCCTTCTGATATCGTTTTGTAGGCTGAGCTGTTCTGTTTTTGAAAACTTTGCTCTTCAGCATAGCACTCCTTTCTCACCACTCTGCAACACTTGGAGATGAAATGTGAACCAGGTACACTTTTCCTGTTGTCTCCTGTCTTAACGCTTGAAACTCCAAGGGACTAAACAATAGAGCTGTTCCCAAGGCTGCCGTGTGACATGCCTCCTGATAGCTTTTGCCCCGATACTCCATCACACCATGATTAGTTCTCATAAAATGAGAACCCATCAGTTCTACCACATCTCTGAGGCTATTGAAAAATGGAAATGATCTGTAAGAAAACTGACACCAGAGATGGTTCTCTTAGATTTTCTTTGTTTTCTATTATTTAAATTATTCCACATTTATTTTCATTTTATTTTATTTACTTTTAATCCCCCCCCCATTTTTTATGGGATTTTTTGGCTTTGTGTTTTTTTTTTTTCACCATGCTGTGAGACTTGTGGGCACTTAGTTCACCAACTACAGAATCAAACCCAGGACCTTGGCAGTGAGAGCATGAGTCCTAACCAGTGGACCACCAGAGAATTCCCATCCCTCCCTTTTTTGTGCGTTTTTTTTTTTTTTTGTCCTCCAAAGTGCATGCCAAGAACTCATTCAATATGCCTCCTAATAACAGATCTACTATTTGCATAGGGACCTACAGTTCACCAAGAGATTTTGTAATTCAGAAACGAGCCTCCATAAGACAGACTTCTTTAACTGTGATCATTTTGATTCTTAGAATCAGTCTGAGCCAGAGCTAGGTCTCACCTAGTCCAGATACCTCAAATAACAAGCCCTGAAATGTCTTGATCACTCAGTTGTGAAAATAATAATAGGACTTTTGAGAACTGGCAGAAGGCACACTCCCAACATTCCTCTTGTTTGAGGCCCCGTGTGACAGTCTATCACCCAATCCACTAGGGAACTGATAATCAACTTTGATCATCTCTGTGTCTCAGGTCCACAGCGCCCTGGCCCAGGCTCTCGGCAGCAGGCCGCTAATTTCAAAATTAATAGTTGTTCTGGGCTGACTCACAGTTAACTTTCAGGACAGTACTCACCAAGGTTTGGCTCAGGGCAGCACTGGCGTCTTGCTTGTTCATGGCAGCTTGTCTCTCTCAACCTAAGCGCCCCGTGTCCGGGTGAACTTTGCCCAGTTCAATCTGTGCGATGGACTCAAAAAATGATTGAAATGCTCTTTAGCAGGAAGCGTCACTTTCTTCTTGCAGCATAAGGAGATGTTTTCTTAGTAGCATCACTTAATAGCCACCTCTTCAACCTCTCTTTTCTGAGAGCCTAATGTGCAGCCGTGGTACTCTTCTATCAGTCCTGACATGCTGTGCGCTGCTGGCATCCAACACCTGGAACTGTGCCGGCCACCTTGGGACCTCAGGGGACTATCTAACATATTGAAAATGGCAAGGCAGAAAAACAGGAAAAAAAACAAAAAAACCTTGCATCTTTGATGATTTTGTTTAAACACTGAGTTAACCAATAGTGGGATTGTTCTACCTCTGGATTTTGTGCTTTAATAAATTTGTTTGTTTAGCCATTTTTAGTTGGGGCTTCTGCTACTTGATGCTTACAGCATTTTAACTGAATGTTTCCTCTGAACACTAATATTGGAAACAATCTCTGCCCACCTTGACTTTCTGTTACATTTCAGTTATATTTCTATTATGGCAAGTTTCAACCTTATACTAAACTGCCATGACTTAACATAAAAATAACTTCTCTCTTATCAACCTGTACTCTTGATCTTAGTTAAAGCATTATTCTCCACAAAATGTCTTCCAAGTACCAATAATCCTGTAAGATACTTCATTAACACAGCATTCTGTCATTTAGGTTCTGTTGTTGTTGCTGTTCAGTCACTCAGTCATGTCTGATTCTTTGTGACCCAATGGACTGCAGCACACTAGGCTTCCCTGTCCTTCACCATCTCCCAGACCTTGCTCAAACTCATGTCCATTGAGTCAGTGATGCCATCCAACCATCTTATCCTCTCTTGTCCCCTTCTCCTCCTGCCTTCAATCTTTCCCAGCATCAGGGTCTTTTCTAATAAGTTGGCTTTTGGCATCAGGTGGCCAAAGTATTGGAGCTTCAGCTTCAGCATCAGTCCTTTTAATGAATATTCAGGATTGATTTCCTTTAGGATTGCAGTCCACGGGACTCTCAAGAGTCTTCTCCAACACCACAGTTCAAAAGCATCAATTCTTCTTTACTCAGCTTTCTTTATAGTCCAACTCTCACATCCATACATGACTACTGGAAAAACCATAGCTTTGACTATACAGACCTATGTTGGCAAAGTAATGTTTCTGCTTTTTAATATGCTTTCTAGGTTGGTCATAGCTTTTATTCCAAGGAGCAAGCATTTTTTAATTTCATGGCTGCAATCACCATGTGCAGTGATTTTGTAGCCCAAGAAAATAAAGTCTCTCACTGTTTCCATTGTTTCCCCATCTATTTGCCATGAGTGATAGGACCAGGTGCCATGATCTTTGTTTTCTGAATGTTGAGTTTTAAGCCAGCTTTTTCGCTCTTCTCTTTCACTTTCATCAAGAGGCTCTTTAGTTCCTCTTTACTTTCTACCATAAGGGTGATGTCATCTGCACATCAGAGGTTGTTGATATTTCTCCTGGCAATCTTGATTCCAGCTTGTGCTTCATCCATTCTGGCACTTCTCATGATGTATTCTGCCTATAAGTTAAATAAGCAGGGTGACAACATACAGCCTTGACGTACTTCTTTCCCAGTTTGGAACCAGTCTGTTGTTCCACGGCTGGTTCTAACTGTTGTTTCTTGACCTGCATACAAATTTCTCAGGAGGCAGGTCAGGTGGTCTGGTATTCCCATCTCTTAAAGAATTTTCCAGTTTGTTGTGATCCACAAAGTCAAGGTTTTAGCATAGTCAATGAAGCAAAAATAGATGTTTTTCAGGCATTCTCTTGTTTTTTTATGACTCAACGGATGTTGGCAACTTGATCCCTGGTTCCTCTACTTTTCTAAATCCAGCTTGAACATCTGGAAGTTTTTGGTTTATGTACTGTTGAAGCCTGGCTTGGAGAACTTTGAGCATTACTTTGCTAGCATGTGAAATGAGTTTGGGAGAATGAAGATTCACTTAAGTTTGGGAGAATGAAAATTAATGAACAGAAGCCTCATTTAAAATGCAGTCAGGAGGCCAGAAGGGGGCACTGTCACCCCCTACCACTCAACATCAATTGCAGACTGAAGGGAAGAAATGTGCCTTTGCGTCTCCAATAGGAAGAAGTCACCACTTTACTACCCACCTGGAGGAAGGAAGAATTTCTTCTCACCTGGCAACAGTGCAGCCAGTGAGAGACTCACAGCTCAGCCACTGAAAAGGACCCCCAGTTTCCTCCAATGGACTCTGTTTATAACAGCCCCATCCCAACTCCTCTTTCTCCTTTATAACAGAATGCTCCTCTCCTTTGTTCTCCAGACTTCCCTGTGGTTTCCACAGACTACATGTCCTGAACTGCATTTCTTTGCTGTTCCTGAATAAAGCTGGTAAAAATGACTGGCCCTTTTATTGCTTCTTTTCAACAGAAGACACAGCATGCTACATCCTTCCCTGTCTTGCAGACTCACTATATACATTAGCATACAGAAATGATATGATATCAGTGTTAACAGTGAGATTCGACTCTACCACATGTGCGGCAATTTTGGTTAATTATTTAATCTTTATGAGCCCCTGTTTCCCCACCTGTAAAATAGGTACAAAATGCATACCTCACAGTGTTGTTATGGGAACCTGAAATAATGTATATCAAATATTTAGTCCTGCACCGGACCATGTCCCAAAAGGCAGGCTCATATCACCTGCCCTACGAACTTCTTGCTTGGTAGCCAATATTATTTGTTTATATTTGTGTACTGGCTCACACATTATTTTCAAGTTTCAGAATAGTTTTCTTGGGGTTTTCCTTCTTTCCCAGTTGCTCAAAGACATGATAAATGGAACTCATAAACGTTTAATAATGGCAATTACTGTTATTTGCAGCAGTACCACATTAAAGGCTCTAAGAAGTTCTAAAGAGTTCTGTTTACTTTTGTTTAAGTCTGTTATTTCTCAGACTTATTTGTGGATATAGTCGCTTTTGACACAATGCCTTCTCGCACCCAATAGAGCTGGTATTACAAGGCACATACTTTGAGAAACACAGATCTATATACTTGGCAAGAAACATGACAACAATCCTAGGCAAATCCCTCTCCCGTCACCCCATTCCACATACTCAGTCCTTTATCAAGTTCTTCTGGTTTTTCTGATCTTAACTCCTAAATGCTTCTCAGTCTCGCCCACTCCTTTCTACCTATATGAGTAGTGCCTTGGAGCACCCACACCTTTGCACGAACTAGTGGATTTGCTTGCCTTTTATCTCACTCTCTTTAAATCCATCCTCTCCATGCACTAGAGGAATCAATCCATGCAAACTGATCATATAACTTCTTTACTAGCTGTCCTTCAACGGCTCCCAAACTCCTGCAGAACAGAGCTCAGTTCTGTTTCCTTACCAAGGCTCTCAAGTCCCTCTCTACCTGGCTGCAGCCTCCGTCCCAGCTGTATGGTTCTCAAGCTCTGTCTTCCACTTTACACCTTCCTACACCGAACTGCCTGTGAGTCCCCAGTGGTGCTATGTTGTTAATTCTCTGTGCACTTCCCTTTGCCTGGGAACTAGCTTGCTTTATCTGACTCTTCCTTATTTTTCACAACACAATTTAGGTGACAGCGCCTTTTGGTCTAAGATCCTTCCTCTGGACTCCCATAGCAACCTGTGCATATGTTTACATTACCACTTATCTGGTTTCACTGAAAGTTTCTGTTCATGTAAAATGTGAGACTGTGAACTCTTCAAATGCAGAAACCGTGTCCTTTTTCCTCTTGGCTCACAGTACTTACCTGTCTACCCTTGGTGCAGGCACTTATTAAATCTATGGTGAATTGAACCATTCTGAGCACCAGATCTTTACTGTCTTCACCCTCCAACTGGAAAGATCAAAAGGTTCAGGCCCTCCAAAATATCTAATTGCCCTCTGGGGTAGCTGAGCACTGACCCGCATTTTCTGCCAGGGCCACAGCCATCTGGGTTGGGTAACACCGGACTCAGAAGACTTCATTCAGGTTTTCTTCTCTTTGAGCCAGATATCAGCATGGCCACCTGCAGCAGAGCAGAGCCACAGCTGGCCTGTGCTGATGGGGGAAAGCACATCTCTCTGGCTTCCTGCTGTGCTGCAGCTTTAGGGAGACTTGAGAGGAGTGGACTGAACAAGCCAACCTGGCAGCAGCCGTTTCGACCTTTAGGAATGAGGAGGAGGCAGAGAGGGAGAGGGAAAAGAAGGCCCTGGGAGCCCACAGCCAGCCAGGGTCCCAAAAATGCCTAGGAACAGTTTCTTTCAATAGACACTAGCCTTTTGCTGTTACTTAGCATCATCAAAGCCTCATGTTACACTTAATAGTAATTTTTTTAAAACCAATAATAGCAATGTGTGCAGCTGCACCGCTACTCAGAAGACATGAATGAGTCAGCCTCTATCCTAAATCAGGGTCCGTGGCAGACCAGCTCCGACAAAGCTTCTAGGCACAGGGGCTGTAAGGCAGCATCAGCTTGATCAAGTCTGATTCGATTAGTTTCTTCAGTCAATTTTGTGCACTTCTGGCCACAGGATAAATCATCTATCTTGCTGCTCTGCCCTTTTCCTGTTGATTTAAAAATAGTGCCGTTATTTTCCTGTCAAATGGTCACTGGATTTACCTAATGATGCTCATAGGGAAAACCCATGAGATCGCCCACTATCCTTAGATGTCAAATCTCTTCTTTAACTAAAAGAAAACTGACCTAACTCTGCAGCAAGAGGACCATGTTACTTCACCCTGTTATCCCCAAATGGAATCCCTCAGCATCCTTTAATCCCAGGCAAGGACATTTCAGAATAGTGTTTTCCTGGCCTTCTTCTTAGACTCATTTAGAAATAGGATTCATGTGCCTGACCACTTAGAACAATGCAATTTTTCTGAGCTATAAAGGATCTGAGAGACAATCAAGTTGGACCCTTTCATTTCACAGATAAGGAACCAAGGGAAAATAGGGGAAATCTCCAACCTGACAGAGCATCTGGCAGGTTGAAGATGTGGTTGGGGGTGGGGGGGCAGGGGGCAGGGTATGTAGTAGAGATGTGCATGGCTTCAAGGAAACATTATTCCAGTAAAACCTAAGTCTGAAAAATAAAGTAAAATTGTTTACCCTTCACTTCTCTTTTTGAAACAAATTTGCCTTAAGAATTCTTGAACATCTGGATTCATTTTTAAAATACGATCTGATTTACCAAAATTACATGCACAAAGAAATCTCAAGAGAAACTCTTTACAACTAATAAGACAATCTTTCCTACTTCTGTCTACTCCCATTCCAGCTACATTTCCCTGGCTCATGACCAGCCCTAGGTCCTTACTGTCCCTCTGCTGGGATTACCTTCCATGGTCCAGGTACATAGATCCTCTCAATCCACCAGTTTTAGCATTGGCTCCACTTCCTGGATGCCCACTGGTACTTATTCCAGTCCCTACTGACCTTATCCTTCCCTGACCATGGATGTGCTCACATGCCATAGCTATACCCTGATTCTCCTTGATTCTTGATGTATGTCATATTCCCTAGACTAGAGTGGTAACTATTGCTGGTGTGGAACAATGACTTATTTTTTTAATGGTGGCTCCATAATACCTAACATGTTGGATATATAGTAGATACCAGTGGTATGGCAGTAACCTGGCTCTCCAAAGGGGAAAAACAAGCTATGATTTGTAGCATTTGTTATTTTTGTGGTATACATACTCCTATCACGGCTACCAACACATTGTCACTCGATGTGAAGTTGGGAAGAAAGATGCCCAGAACTGGTTCTCTTAACTGGTGTGCTCCAGCACACCAATGATGGACACTAATATACAGGAAACTGACCTATTTCACACTCACTGCATGAATCATACTTGCCAACAGCCTTGGGGTTGAAAGCAATATTGTCAATGTTTAGCATACATTTGAAAAATTAGTCACGATATCCCTCATTCATTCAGTTAAAAATTGCTGATGGACTTCCCTGGAGGTCCAGTAGTTAAGAATCTACTTGCCAGTGCAGGGGACACGGGTTCAAATCCTAGTCCGGGAAGATTCCACATGCCATGGGGCAACTAAGGCTGCGTGACACAACTATTGAAGCCCTCATGCTGCAACTCCTGAAGCCTGAGGACCTAGAGATGTGCCGTGAGCCTGAAGCCCATGTGCTCTGAGACAAGAGAAGCCACCACAATGGGAAGCCCGTGCACCGCAAGAAGGACTAGCCCACACACTCCGTGACTAGAGAAAGCTGGCATGCAGAAACAAAGAACCAGCGTAGCCAAAAGTAAATAAATACATAAATTAAACAATTTGTTGAGCGCTTCCTAATGTTTTAGGTACTGTTCTAGGCACTAGCCTCATGAGGCCTACAGTTAAATGGAGACAAAAGATATTAAGCAGGCAAAAAAACACAGATAATTGCTCAATTATAAATTGTAGAATGTGTTATGAAGAAAATGCAGGATGCTAAGGAATGTAACCAAGGGAACTTAATTCAGATTGATGATGAGCTGGGAATGAGTGACTTGGGACAGGTTTTTCTCAAGAATTAACATTTCAACTTTTACCTAATGGACAGATGAGAGGGAGGTCACAGGAGAGGAGCAAGTGAAGTAGAGGGGGTATCAACCTCAGAAAATGGGACAGTTGGTACAAAGAACCTCAAGCAGGAAAGATCTTGATCCTGTAAGAAACAAAGAAAGGCTGTGCTACAGAAGAGTGGTAGATGAAGGGGAAATGGAAGGAGGTGTGGCTGGAGAAATAGGCAGGGGCTGGATCACTCTGGGTCTTGCAAACCAAGTTTAAGAGCTTGGATTCTATTTGAAGTTCAGTGGGAAAATGATTTATTCTTTCCAAGCAAAAAGGTGACATAACTTGATTTATGTTTTAGAAATATGATGATAATTGCTATATGGAGAACAGATTTCTGGGTAGGGGGTAAAAATAAAAATGGGGATACCAGTAAGGAAATGATTGCAGAGTAGAGATGAAGTATGATGGTGGCTTGGTCTCAGGTAGGAGCAATGGAGACAGAGCAAAATGAACAGATGTGAGTTGTGTACTGGAAGTGGAATCAAGAGGGCTTGTTTTAGGGAACAACTGTATGGATGGAGTTGCCATTTACCTAAGTCAGGGATACAAGGTGAAAGTGTTAGCTGCTCAGTCATGTTTGACTCTTTGCAACCCCATGGACTGTAGCCTCTGTCCATGGAATTCTCTAGGCAAGAATACTGGAGTAGGTTGCCATTTCCTTCTCCAGGGGATCTTCCCAACCCAGGGATCAAACCCAGCTCTCCTGCATTGCAGGAAGATTCTTCACTGCCTAAGCCACTGGGGAAGGAGTATCCTTTTCTTGATGGAAGGAGGGGATCTCCCAACAAGCAAAGATCCAATGAAAGATGGATAAGCCAGGAAAGAATAGATGACTGTATGATAGGAGGAAAAGCCAGGGAGTAGGTATGTCATCAGCGAGGCCAAGATCTGAGCAGTTCAAGGAGGAGGGAGCTGGAACTGTGTCTAAAGCTGCTAAAATGCCGAGGAAGGTGAGAATTGAAAAGTCTCTGTTAGATTTAGCAATATAGAAGCCACTGATGACTTTTATAGCCAGAATATTTTTGGTAGGGTGGTAGGTGCTGTAGGCAGATTAGCAAAAGGAAATAAATGGAGATGGAAATTCTTTAGAGAAAATTATCTGTGAATAGTGTAGAGAGACAGCATAGACAGAATCAATGGAGGCATATTTTAAAAGATGGGATAAACTGAGTGCTTGGGAAAGCATCTGGTAGAGAGGGAATGCTGGAAGATGCTTGCAGAGACAGCAAATTAATCTACAGATCCAATGCAATCCCTATCAAACTACCAATGGTATTTTTTGCAGGACTAGAACAAAAATTTCATAATTTGTATGGAAATGCAAAAGATTCCATGTTATTCTTTTCTCAGATTCAGAGATACAGAGTGCAATGAAATAAATAAATGAAGTTTGACAACCAGAATATATCTGTTTTGCTAAGTGTTAGTCAACAGTCATTTTCCCTGTTAATGAAGACAGCAATATAATTCAGTGTTTGTATACTAGACTTGAAGGAGTATAGACCCCCACTGTAATGGGATAATAAAAGTTCTCATAATTCCTCCCATCACCAGGCAGTACATTCCTTGGGAGGGGAGATGGAGGGTTGTGTTGGTGGACTGGCAGGTTTAGTGGAGAAAAGATGAAAAAAATTCTGTTTTCACTATGAAGTGTAAGGAAAGGTCATTAAGTTAGAGGGAGGAGACCAAATGAAAGAAATGATGATTCCAGGAAAAAGGAAAGGGTCTGACATAGGTACTAGACAGAAAGAGAGATGAAATTTACTTTCTTCAGGGTTAAAAAAAAACAAATCTTGTTCTTTGTGGTAAAACCTTCACATTTTCTCTGATGAATCTCTCTGAATGCAGGAATATTTTTGTATTTGGACCAGATGTCTGAAAAGGACTTTCTCCTTTGGGTGGATGGCATCCCTGGAAAGGGGCTTCCCCTTCTCCAAAACAGACCCCTTGGTCTCAGGGATGTGTTCTCACGGATGCTTGAAGTGGCACAGAGCGCCTGCTCTTGCTTCCCTCCCCTCCACTCTAGCCTACATTCCCTCTGGGCTCCTCTGAACCCCTGCTCCACGGGTTTAGTTCATCTCTTCTGTGCCACACTCCAGCCCACACTGCTTCTCAAAGGGTCATTGGAGGACTGGTACTCACTTGCGAATCGTTTGTTACCCATTGTGAGAGGGTAAGGAACTCACCAGAGGATGACTCCACTGTCCCTAAGTGTTATCTTTAGCTGACACTGTTTTCAGAGAAAGATTTTCTCAAGGAAGAGAGCAGCTCATTGAGTTACACTGTGACACAAGCTCCTTTTCGCTCTCTCTCTC
>NW_011494769.1:2144513-2167070 GCF_000754665.1 Bison bison bison
TTCCCCTCTTTTTTTTTTTTTTTTTTTTTCTTTTTTTTTGGTCATACCACATGGCTTGCGGGATCTTAGTTCCCCAACCAGGAATCAAACCTAGGTCCCTGAAGTGAAAGTGCAGAGTCTTAACCACTGTAAACACGGAATTCCCACAGGCTCCTCTTCTTCTGGAGACCACTAAAGCCAGCGCCCTGAGCAGTGCCTTTGAATAGCAGTGCTCCCATGCAGTAGTTTTTAAGCCACTTAAGTAGTTTTTAAGTTCATGATCCATCAGTTTGTTGTGAAATCAACTGAGTACAATTAGCTCTTAAAAAAAAATCATATACATTAGAGTAGAAAATATCAGCTTGCATTACACAGTAATTGTACATGTAGTAATGGTGAATGCTGCATAAAACTTTGGTTTCGATCACATATACAGAGAGGCAAATTTGGGGTCATGATGGAGAATGTGTTTCTCCCTGTAGATCAGGGTGTAAGATTGAGAAATACTCTCCAGTACTTCCTTGTCGTTTAGTTGCTAAGTTTTGTCTGACTCTTTTGTGGCCCCAAGGATTTTAGCCTGCCGGGCTCCTCTGTCCACAGGGTTTCCGAGGCAAGAGTACTGGAGTGGGTTGCCATTTCCTCTCCAGGGGATCTTCCCGACCTAGGGATCCAACCTGCATTCCCTGCATTGGCAAGTGGATTCTTTATTGCTGAGCCACCAGGAAAGCCCCTAGTACTTTTTATTGTGACCCAAATCTTCTTGAGCCAGGATTCTCTCCTCCCCCACTAGCTACTGATTTCCTGCAGTCATTTACAGAGCTTCCTTTCCAAAAACACATGCTCCACTCTGGATCCCAACTCAAAGCCCAACAGTGACATTTCACAGTTCTCTTGTCTCTTGCCAGACAACAGGAGAGTTTCTCATTTTCCCACAAAGTTGGGAAATTATTTTAATCTGTGTTTCTGTAGCAAAAAAATGTGCCAAAAAATAAGGTTGCATAAGATTGGTCAGGACTGACTTTCAAAGTCTCAAATTATAGTTTGAGAAGAGTTTACAACATAAACTAAACAATTCTTTATCCGATTTGGGAAAAGCAAGGTTTGTCTTATCATTTTTGGTCCAAACAGCAGAGGATCAAAGTTTTGAGGGAGGAAGGGCAGCTGATAGACAAAACTGGCTGCTAGGCAAAATTTCAGATGAACAACAAATAGTGTTTTAGTATAACTCTGTTCCATGCAATATTTGGAATAATCAAAAATTATCAATAGCTTATCTTCAATTCAAACTTAACTGTGATCTTGAAGTTTTATTTGCTAAATCTGGAAATTCTAATGGGATGGGAAGCTTATATTTGTGTGGAGGGATCCTTTTTAAGTAAGAGAATAGGGACATACATTTTTAAAAAGTTTGCAGAAGTACATGATATTGCTACACATGTTAGGGACACTCCCAAGAGCTTGGAAGATGCTGTGAACATGAGGGACTCTGACACTTCACCTTCACAATGATCTTCATGGTAAATTTTCCTCTGTGCCAAGTCTCAGTGTAAACTCTGTATGTCAGCACTAAGGCACGACAAGGAGGGAGGGATTTCTCAGTTTGAGGGGAAGGGGCAATGTTAATGGCTGTAGGGACATCAGATACTGAGGAGGAACACATCCTCCATACTCCTATCTGTTGATGAAGGGAAAATGAAATTATTAGTCAGTCAGCCATGTTCAACTCTTTGCATCCCCATGGACTGTAGCCCACCAGGCTCTTCTGTCCATGGGATTCTCCAGGCAAGAATACTGCAGTGGGTAGCCATTCCCTTCTCCTGGGGATATTTCCGACCCAGGGATCGAACCCAGGTCTCCTGCAACGCAGGCAGATCCTTTATCATCTGAGCCACCAGGGATGGAGAAAGGAAGGAAAAGGGAAAAAGAAATAAAGAAGGCCCTCAAAATTCATAAACACAGTGTCCTGGAAACAAAACCATATTTGTTTCCATGGCTTGGAACACTGGTTCTTAAAAACAGATTGCTTAATGCTGGGCATGAAAGAGGCTTTCCAAGTGATACGCAGTATTAAGAGCTTTGAGAGAATAACTTTTCAGACTCAGCTTCCCTACAGCCCTTTGCTGAATGCTCGGCCTGAGGACTTTCCTGCTGCTACGGGTTCTCCTTCCCCACCTCCAGTTTCACAGCAGAACTTCTCCAACTTTAAAAAGAAAATCACACTAACCACCCCCAGTGATACCAAGGTTCATTGCTCTGGGAGTAAAAACAAAGGGTCAAATCAAGAATACATCATTCTAGAGGGAGAGGACCCTGGGAGAAAGCCAAGAAGGACTGATTAAGGGACACTGGAGAGAACAGTAACTTTGTGTCATCCAACTGACACACTCTTCACAATTATTATTCAGAAGGGAGAAGACTGTCAAGGGGAAATGCATATTCAATCATTTACTTGAATTACTTATAATTACTTGTTTTTTCTGACACAAAGCATCCCTGATTTATTAGTTTGACAATGAGGACCACTTTTGTCAATTAGATATGGTAGATTTTTTTCAATAAATTGGATGCTATTTAAATATGTAATTTCAAGAGTTTTGTTGAAAAGATCTTGAATGCGCATGCACAGCACAGTATGTCAGAAACTATCCTTTGCCACTATAAAAAATTGATGATAAAACTTGTAAACTTAAAAGTATATCAGGGGTATATTGTTTTTCCTAATTTGTTAAGTGGGTACAGGAGGAAAACATTTTGAATACACTGCCATAGGCTTGGTTGCCCTTTAGTGATACATCTTTCATTTCAAGGCTACCCCAATTGCTCATTTCAATGATTTGATGAGGGCTGGAGAGAACCTTCTTTGATGAGGCTGAACCTACTTGTGTGTCTGAGGACTGTGCTGAGCTTACAAATGTGGACAAGCCTATCCTGGCCTGTAATGATGTTGGTGCTCCAGTTGTTATGGTGTAAAGCATCTCCATCTGTTTTTGATTCTGATATTTAGGCGCAATCCATGCAAGTAAAAGGATGCCAGCAATAGCCTTTCTCTCTCTAGGCATACTGCCACTGGGTTGTGGGTGCCAGGCGTTGCCATGGTTCTACACTGATGTTTTGGCCTTTTTCATTTCTTCTGATTGTATGATGCAGGACTAGAACAATATTCTGTAACAGGAACTGGATCATCTTGTTGAGAGGCTGCTTGCTCCTCATCTGGTTGGCCTTACACCTGACGCATTTCTTTTCTGACCTGAAAGCTAGGATTTCACAAGGAAAACTAGACAAGGCATGCTGTGTTTCTCAAACTGCTGGACCTTCATGGCATTACGCCTACAAAATGAAAAAACTATATGTGGCTTTGGCCTGCCTCCTGAGATTCAAATACCAAGAGGTCCATGAAGCCAGTGAAACAGGACTCTGTGCCCCAGAGAGTCTCCTAGGTTTTCAGGAAGTGTCCCTGAGCACTTATTGCTCTGGTTCCACCTGACCTTTGCAGACTTGTAAGGACACCAAAAGTGCGTTTTTTAAAAAAAAAAATCAGTATTAGCAAATGGTCAAGCTTAAAGTAAGACTGTCCTAATGTGGATTATTGACCTATACTACCCAAATGCAACTTTTGAAAACTTTCCTCATTCAGTATGTTTCTCCAATAGGATTAAGCCCTAAAAAGTTATTGAGGAAAGAGAGAAATCCTGACATAGAGGGGAAAATGAGAGCTTTAGAGTCACACAGACTCTGGTTAAAACCTTGCTTATTAAATCTCTTTGGGCTTCAGTTTTATTATTTGGAAAAGACAATGATTACCCATGGAAAAGGAAATGGCAACCCTCTCCGGTATTCTTTCCTGGAGAATCCCTTGGACAGAGAAGCCTGGTGGGCTACAGTCCATAGGGTCACAAAGAGTTGAACATGACTGAAGTGACTTAGTACACACACCTCTACCTGTGCAGTTATTCTGAGTATTAGAGAAGATATGGGTAAGCATTTGGCCTACTGACTTAAACATGGCAAAGGATCGATAAGAACTACCATTCCCCTTATATTAATAACAACAACAATAACAACCTGAGGTGTCGAGATCTGTTTAACTATGTTGAGAATTTAAAGGAAAAACACTGCTGAAATAAGCAACAAAGAGATATAAGATTACAGAGGAAACTATAATGACTGGGTTCCCACCATTCCCCATTTCAACATAAACCACCACATTTACTGAGAAGAGAAACCATTCCTTGAAAAAAAAAAAAGCCCAGAGGGCAACTTCCCCAAAGAGGGCACATCTTCAACTCACGCCTGGCCTAAGAGATTCAAATCTTTTTTAAAAATTGATTTTCTTTTTCTTTTTGGCCATGTCACATGGCTTGAAGGATCTTAATTTCCTGAACAGGGATTGAACCCAGGCCTACAGCAGTGAAAATTCCGAGCCCTAACCACTGGACTGCCAGGAAATTCCTGAGAGTCAAATCTTGAATGTGCATTTCCAGGGGCCAAAACCTCTTCTTTCCTCTCACCACTGGATAACATGACTTATGTATAGAAAGAATTGCAGGTGAACCCTAATCTGTTTGCTAAGGGAAAGCAAGTCAAAAAGGAGGCAGGAACATTTTATGAATGAAGTTCCTTGCTTCCCCTGGTGTAAGCTCAGAGCTGAGCACTGGCTCCGCGGGTGTTAAAATGCCTAGATGCACCATATCCTGGAGGATTCATCATGATGAGAGAGAATAATGTGATTATGGTAAATCTCTTTGTCAGTGTGGCTTATTATTACCAGGAACTTGAACTGATTCAGACTATGGACTCAATATCTTCACTGATTGCTGAAATCACCATCAAACTAAACCAAAGCAGAGTTGTTCATTCAAGACTTTCTTCCGCAAAATAAACTTACTGAACCATTTTGAATCTATCTTTTAACTTACTGAAGAAATCTAAAATCAGATTAATATATTTTCTAAATGACACCCAAACAAAATTAACCATGGTTGGTCATTGAAGATACTGTAGATTTTTAAATATATTGATAGTCCCAGTGTTGTACTGATAAATGTGTAATAAGAGGCTTTCGGGGGATACACACACACACACACACATATTATACTATGTATATTACACTATGTATATTAGTATTATACTACATATATTAGTATTATATGATATATTAGTACCTATATATGTTATAAGTTTTACTAATATAACATACAATTTATATATAATTATTAAGTATATAATATTTTCATTGCAAATTCCATAGAGCCAATTCTCACAGCATCCTTTTGTTGATTTTTTTTCTGAACTCTTGTATCCCTAATCATTTTATGGTTACAATTAATAAATGAGCATAATTCTGATCTGAATGTTGGTTGATATTTTAATTTATGTTACTGTAATAATAAAAGTAATATGAAAGTAAAACAAAGAAGAGATATGTCATTCATTTGTCAGTGTGAATGACTTCACTGGTTCAAATAATGGCTTTTGAAAACTGGAAGAACCCTTCTTTGATGTTTTGTGCTATTCACAATAAAATGGATGTAGACACACCACACTTTTATGTTTCATCTTCATTAGACACATTTTCTCCATCACTTTGTTAAATCTAGATAATCAGCAAAACAATAAATCAAACCATGATTTCTATCATTTGACTATTTCCGTGGTTGAGTACTCACACCATTGCCATTTCAAATAGTTAACATGATGTTACTGAATGCAGAGTTGGGGGTGACGCACTGTAGCTTACCATTATTTGGCACTTTCACCATACAGATACACAGCTATCAATAACATCAGAAGCACAGATAATAGTAGCTTTAGCTGTTAGTTGCTCAGTCATGTCTCACTCTTTTCTACCCCATGGACTGCAGCCTGCCAGGCTCCTCTGTCCATGGGATTCTCCAGGCAAGAATATTGTAGTGGGTTGCCATGCCCTCCTCCAGGGGATCTTCCCAACCCAGGGATCGAACCCAGTTCTCCTGCATTGAAGGAGGATTCTTTACCATCTGAGCCACCAGAGAAGCCCAAGAATACTGGAGTAGGTAGCCTATTCCTTCTCCAGGGCATCTTCCCAACCCAGGAATTGAACTGGGGTCTCCTCCATTGTAGGTGGGTTCTTTACCAGCTGAGCTACCAGAGAAGCCCAGTTAAAGGTCATGTAACTCAATTCTGGGTAACAAGATGTGAGGTAAAGTCTGCTGAAGGAGTTGTGGAAGAAATTTCCTCATTCCTAGACAAGAGGCACAGGAGGAGATGATCCCCTTTCAGACAGTGTCATGATTGAAGGGACTTGGGAGTGGCCATAGCCATTTCCCTGCAGCTGAGGGAGGTCAACTTATAAAGAAAGCTGGAGCCATCAGCATCACAGAGAGAGGTGGAGCTGGAAGCCACACTTGGAGCCCACATAACTGCTGACCCTCTTGTTACCTGACATGTCCTAAGTGCTTAAGCTAGTTTGAGTTTGAGTTTTCAGTTACTTGCAACTGAAAGTAAAGTTGTTTCCTACTCTGAAGGGAGTTTGGGAGACAAAGTGAAAGTGAAAGTTGCTCAGTTGTGTCCGACTCTTTGCAACCCCATGGACTATACAGTCCATGGGATTCTCCAGGCCAGAGTACTGGAGTGGGTAGCCTTTCCCTTCTCCAGGGGATCTTCCCAACCCAGGGATCAAACCCAGGTCTCCTGCATTGCAGGCAGATTCTTTACCAGCTGAGCCACAGGGGAAGCCCAGGAGATATAAAAGCAGAGGATAAACTGGTCTCATATGAAGCTTAACTCCTGACAGGGAGATGAGACTAACATACAAGGACAAACAATCCAATACAGATGATAAGTATCCACAGACTCTGAATTTAACAGAATTTTGGAGGAAATTTTAATCAAGGTTAGAGTCACCATTGATAGCTTCCTGGAAGAGATGGGTTTTGGGTCAGGTCATAAAGACCAAATGAGGTTTGAGAAAAGAAGGAATAAACAGCATTTCAGGCAATTGGGGCAGATAAATGGAGAGACTCCTTAAAATGCCACCTAGAGTCCTACTTTTTTGTCTATGAGCATTCTTTGGGTCAAAGAATGTATTTCTTTACTTTGTAGAACATGTGAACCTAACATTTTTGTTCATCTATGCACTGGCTACCCCTTTATTGGCATTTTTGTTAATTTAGACACACACTTTGTCAAGTCCTTGGGAATGTTGACAAGCACAGCATTACAGGCATGCTTAATTCCATTTTCTTCACTTTTTCTCTTCCTCCCTGGACCTCCTGAAACTTCCTATAGATTCAGCCTATCAGGGCCACTTGGGTGACAAAGCGGGATAGCTACTCATGCTTTAAGGCAGGACTACTCTCTCATTTCTGGTTGGCAATTGTCTGTACTAAAAAAAAAACCCAAGAAGGAGAATCTGAGAGTCTCTCTAACTCAGTATTTTTGCCACCTGAGAATTCCTTTCAGCCTTTTGCTCAGATACACTGCTGATTTGGATGACCATTGTTCTCTTATCCAGTCCTCTGCTATTGCCTCCCATTTGTGGAAAATGTCTTTGCATACTGCAGCCTTCTGTCAAATCTCTTAAGGGTAAATGTGACCTAAGTGGAATGTAATTGTGTTGGTTTTCATCCTCCTCCAAGGGAATGATGGACACTTAGCAACAGCCAGCAGAATGAATCAAGTTGTTGGGAGGCTTTGACAGATCCAGAAGGAATAAATGGTAACAGGGCACTGACAGGTCTTTGGGGCCACAGTACTCCTTGCAGGGCTCCCAGTCAAATGGAAGACATTTCCTCTTAGATGCCAGTTAGTGTTTTGCTCAGAATCAGGGGCAAATTAATATGAAGACAGAAGGCTTGGAAAGAGAAAGATGGTGAGAAACAGAAGTCAAAAAAAAAAACAAACAAAAAAAAATCAGAAACGGCATAAGAAATAACCTACTTTATTCAATATCCTACATAGAAATAACCTACTTTATTCAAAATTTCGTCATAAGCTATTGCACACAGGGAAAGTTCTCATAAATTGGCTTGAATTAATATCAGTATTTCTTTTGGCCTTGCTCCTCCTTAACTGATAGCAATATATCTTCCTTATGTCTAAAAACTATTAGAAATTCCCACAGCTATTTAGTTAAGACAAACCCTAAGATTTTTCAGGAGAAATTATTTCTCACAATTGTAATAAAATGTTTTTAGGTCTCAGGAGGAAAACATCTAGCCTTTTTTTTTTTTTTTAAACAACTTAGGTTTGTAAATCAGTGAAGTAACCAGGCAGGTCTGAGACACTGGCTCTTATGGTTCACTTCAGGATGGGGAAGCCCAAGCATGAAGGCAGACAGAAGTGGTGGGGAAGACTGTAAAGGAAGACAATGGGGAAAGATCTGCCTAGAAGGCAAGGGAACACAGTGGCTAAGAGCTTGAGTTTTGGACTTCCCTGGCGATCCAGCGGTTAAGACTCTGTGCTTCTACTTCAAGAGGGTGGGTTCAGTCCCTGGTTGGGGAACTAAGATCTTGCATGCTGCATGGCACAGCTAAGAAAAAAAGAGAGAGAGAGAGAGAGAAAGTGAGAGAGAGAGAGCTTGGGTTTAAATCCCAGCTCTACCAATGACCAACTGAGTTACCTAAACGTAAATTATGTGTCATCTCTGTATCTTGGTTTTCTTATGTATAAAATGGGAATAATAGTCTCTACTGAGTGTCAGGATTAAAGACTTAATTGATTAAATGAGCTAATGTATTTTTAAAGTGCTGGTACATAGAAAATTTTGTATAAGTTAAATAAAAAAAAAAAAACAGACGTCTAAGTTGCACAAACAAATACCAATCTTTGTCAGTTTAAAGAAATTTGGACTTTATTAAGAGGGTACTGTCTAGCTCATAGAATATCTGGGATGAATAGATAGGCAGAGCTGGCCCATGAAGATAGTACAGGCATGAAGGGCAAAGATAACAACAGACACTGCAGGTTGCCAAGGAGACAATGCGGACCTTGAATGCTGCCACTGGGAATTGTAGGTTACTGCACACATTCTCCCCAGAGGCCATTCTATAGTATCCCTGCTTCCTTGGGCCATCACCTTCCAATTCCAAGTTTTGTGTGGGTACAGACTCATGTCTGGGGTGGGCTAGGTTAGGGCTCATGTCACAGTGGCATGGGAGCTTCTTTAGTAGGAGGTAAGCTCTGCCTCACAAATTAGGGGATTTCCCAATTTTAGAACTGAAACTCAGTGGGAAGTCAGCAAGAGGGCTAAATGGTCGGGGCTGGGGGCACCAGGAAAGAAGGATTCTAAGACTATTAAATGGAAGAATCAGCAAATCCACACACAGACTTGACCAATTGTTGGCTATCTATAGTATTATTGATCCATGTGGGTAAGAAGTTGTTATAAGAGGATGAAAAATGAATAGAAGGGAAAGTCATCTGGAATTCCTTAAGGAGCTTAGAGACAGTACAGTGGAAATAAGGTGTTTTCAAACAAGTTTTGTCAATTTCCCCTCCTATCTCAGGATCCTCATTTCTACATTCCTACTGCCACTCTCCTCCCCTCCCCTCACCCCAAGGACTCTCTGCCTTCCATTTTGGCTCTTAATCAACTACCAACTCATTGATTTTTTGCAAAGGTGTTCACCAAAAATGAGGGTGGCAGCTGATAAACCAGTCATCAATGTGTGCAGCTCCTCAACAAGCATTTCCATTTCAAGAGAAAAACAAGATCTTTGAGTTCTAGAGGAGCGACAAAAGGTGGGGACTGTATTTGGTGGCAGAGCGCTCTTACCAGCACTCTATACAATTGCTCCAGCTAAAGTGCAGGGGCCAGCCCAGCTCTGCAGGGGCCGCTGATGAGGCAGACTGGTCTACAGACATAAGGCTTCTGAAAGTCACCCGCAGAGCACATGCCCATCACAGGCAAGCACACCCACCCCTCTCCTTTTAGAGGGGTTTGCATCATCTACCTTTTGCCCTGTGGAGACATAGCCTTTCTTAAAACCCAGTTCACCCCATTTATTCCTCTCTCAAAGATTAAAAATAGCACTCTCTTCAATGACCTCAATAATTTAGAACCCATGAATAAGTCATTTGCCCAAGAGGCTACACTGGGACTTCTATTTTTACTTATACTCTCTCACCAAGCAAAGTGACCTCTCTCAAGGAGCCAACATTGACACCCGTTGATCTCCTGGCTTTTTGGGGAACAGCACAAGCAGAGCTTGCAGTGCAAATTCTTCTCTCAAGGCCGAAGATGGACCAGTAAGGGTCAGTGATTTCAGAATGTGAGTAATGAAACATGAATTTAGGCATGTAAGTCTTGCTTGGAACTCCTGGAGCTACCTACAGCATGCCCTAGGACAAACACTTCCATAAACCAAGGAAGGCAAATTATGTTTATACTGATCCTGCCTGGGGCCACTTCTTCCCAAAGACATCATTTTTCAAATATTGAACCTTAACAGAAAAGCAATATGATAGCACAGGTCCCTAAAACTGCGGGATTGCCTCAGCCTCCCAACCACATGCCTCCTTCATCTGCCTTCAATGCACATTCCTTTGCCCCATCTCCTCTATGGACTGCTTTCAGGAAGGTTAAGTATTCACTCTGGGCCAATGCAACGGTCAATGAGAGGACTCCACACTGGGCCTTTCAGCCACTGGTCTATAAAATGTTTTATTTTTTTCCTCCATATTCTCATACCCAGGAATTGTCTTATTTCTCAGATCATCCATAGCATTCCCAATCTTACTGTTTTGCTGGAACCCTCAGTCCAGCTTCCAAGGGACTTATTCTTACTTTTTTACTAACTTCACACCCATCACACCCATAACCTTCTGTAATGTCTGTACAGGACTGAGCTCTCAGTGTGAAGCTACATGAAAATCTTTCACATGACCTCATCTCATGATTTACAAAATCTTAAATTTATTATCACCCCCTCCCCCTGGAAAAATATTCATTCCTCTACCTGAGCCCTGCCACTTCCAAGGCGGTTCCCTCTGCTTGTTTTGAATGAATAGAAAAATATTCATTCCTCTCCTTGCCCCTGTCAACAAGAAGTGATGTTTTAGAAAGTGAAAAACTCAGGGGCAGTCCTAAGATGGTGGAGGAATAGGACGGGGAGACCATTTTCTCCCCCACAAATTCATCAAAAGAACATTTGAACGCTGAGAAAATTCCACAAAACAACTTCTGAATGCTGGCAGAGGACATCAGGCACCCAGAAAAGCAGCCCATTGTCTTCAAAAGGAGGTAGGAAAAAATATAAAAGATAAAAAGAGAGACAAAAGAGGTAGGGATGGAGATCCGTCCAGGCAAGGGAGTCTTAAAAAAGGGAGAAGTTTCCAAACATCAGGAAACACTCTCACTGGTGAGTCTGTGGCAAGCCTTGGAACCTCAGAGGGCAACATAACTGGGAGGGAAAAATAAATAAATAATTAAAACCCACAGATTACGTGCCCAACAGTAACTCCCAGCGGAGAAGCAGCGCAGACGGCCACATCCACCACTAGCAAGCTGGGCAGGGAGGCGCGGGCTGCATTGCTTAGAGTAATGACCAGGCCTAGAGAGCAAACCAGACTGTGGGATAGCTATCCCGGGAAAAGCCCTAACCTAAGACACCGCCAGGACCGCTTACAGAACAAAGGACTGAGCAGAGCCGCGGACCGGACAAAGGACTGAGCAGAGCCGCACACCGGCCCATTCCCCGCTGGAGACAGGGAGGCAAGGGCAGCCAAAGCCAGAAGCGGGCAATCGCGGCCCCAGAGAGGAATCATCTACCAAACTGCAAGCAGGCTTTGTTGCTAACCAAGACTTCTTGGGATTCTGGACCGTCGACATCCCTGGGAGGGTTGCAGCCAGAGATCAACTCCCCAGAAGAGACACACAGCACAGCTGAGAAGGTGCGCAGGTTGTACACCCAGAAAACTGAGCGGCAGGGATGGGGGAGGCGATAAGTCGCAGCGACCTGCTAGCCAAGCACCTGGTCACCTGAGCTGCTCGGACCTGGTCTGTGCCTTTGAGGAGTCCCTGAGTACCTGAACCTGAGCGGCTTAGACCTTGGAAATGCACACAATCCAGGGCTGGCCTCAAACAATTCCCAGCAGAGCAACCTAGAGCCTAAGCAATGTAGACAGGGAAAGCACACACGCCGTGAGTGGGGGCAAACCCAGTGTGGCCGAGACACTGCGAGCAGAGCACATGCCAGTGTTAATTGTTTGGAGTATTCCTCCCTCCACACAGCACTACTGAACAAGCGAGCCTAAAAAAGTGACCACCACCGCCCCCTTGTGTCAGGGCGGAAATTAGACACTGAAGAGACCAATAAACAGAAGAAGCTAAACAAACAGAGGAAACTGCCTAGGAAGTGACAGGTGCAATAGATTAAAACCCTGTAGTTAGCACCGACTACATAGGAAGGGGCCTATAGATCTTTGGAAGTGTAAGCCAGATCAAGGACCTATATGAAAATGAACTGACCCCACACTGTCCACAACAACACCAGAGAAAGTCCTAGATATATTTTTACTATTATCATTTTTTAAATTACAAAAAAAAAATTTAATTTGTAAGTCTTCCAGTGTTCTTCCCTGGAGAATCCCAGGGACGGGGGAGCCTGGTAGGCTGCTGTTTATGGGGTTGCACAGAGTCGGACACGACTAAAGCGACTTAGCAGCAGCAGCAGCAGCATTACTCCTTTAATTTTCATTTTTATAACCTACTATTACTTTGCAAATGGAGAAGGCAATGGCACCCCACTCCAGTACTCTTGCCTGGAAAATCCCACGGACGGAGGAGCCTGGTAGGCTGCAGTCCATGGGGTGCTAAGAGTCGGACACGACTGAGCGACTTCACTTTCACTTTTCACTTTCATGCATTGGAGAAGGAAATGGCAACCCACTCCAGTGTTCTTGCCTGGAGAATCCCAGGGACGGGGAAGCCTGGTGGGCTGCCATCTATGGGGTCACACAGAGTCAGACACAACTAAAGTGATTTAGCATAGCATAGCATAGCATAGCATACTTTGCAAAAAAAGGACCCTATTTCTTAAAAAGAAAACTTCATATATATATATATATTATAATTTTTGTGACTTTGTTTTTTTCTTTAATGTTTTATTTTTGAGAATCCAACCTCTACTCTAGAGTTTTAATCTTTGCTTTTTGGTATTTGTTATCAATTTTGTACCTTTAAGAACCCAATCTTCAGTACCCATTTTTACTTGGGAGCGAGATTACTGGCTTGACTGCTCTCTCCCCCTTTGGACTCTCCTTTTTCTCCACCAGGTCGCCTCTGTCTCCTCCCTCCCCCTTCTCTTCTCTACCCAACTCTGCGAATCTCTTTGTGTGTTTCGGACTGTGGAGAACACTTAGGGAACTGATTACTGGCTGTATCTGTCTCTCTCCTTTTGATTCTCCCCTTTATCCTCCTGGCCACCTCTGTCTCCTTTCTTCCTTTTCTCTTCTCTGTATAATTCTGTCAACATCTCTGAGTGGTCCAGACTGTGGAGCACATATAAGGAAGTGATTACTGGCTAGCTTGCTCTCTCCTCTTTTGATTCCCCTTCTTCTCCTCCTGTTCACCTCTATCTCCTTCCTCCCTCTTCTCTTCTCCACGTAACTCTGTGAACCTCTCTGGGTGTCCCTCACTGTGGAGAAACTTTTTATCTTTAACCTAGATGTTTTGTCATTAGTGCTGTATAGATAGAGAAGTCTTGAGGCTACTGTAAAAATAAGACTGAAAACCAGAGCCAGGAGGCTTAAGTCCAAATCCTGAGAACACCAGAGAACTCCTGACTCCAGGGAACATTAATCAATAGGAGCTCATCAAACACCTCCATACCTACACTGAAACCAAGCACTACCCAAAGGCCAACAAGTTCCAGAGCAAGACATACCACGCAAATTCTCCAGCAACACAAGAACATAGCCCTGAGCTTCAATATACAGGCTGCCCAAAGTCACTCCAAACCTATTGACATCTCATAACTCATTACTGGACACTTCATTACATTCCAGAGAGAAGAAATCCAGCTCCACCCACCAGAACACTGAAACAAGCTTCCCTAACCAGGAAACCTTGACCAGCCACCCGTCCAACCCCACCCACAGCGAGGAAACTTCACAATAAAGAGAACTCCACAAACTGCCAGAATATGGAAAGGCCACCCCAAATACAGCAATATAAACAAGATGAAAAGGCAGAGAAATACCCATCAGGTAAAGGAACAGGATAAATGCCCACCAAACCAAACAAAAGAGGAAGAGATAGGGAGTCTACCTGATAAAGAATTCTGAATAATGATAGTGAAAATGATCCAAAATCTTGACATTAAAATGGAATCACAGATAAATAGGCTGGAGACAGGATTGAGAAGATGCAAGAAAGGTTTAACAAGGACCTAGAAGAATTTTATTATAAGAGTCAATATATAGTGAATAATGCAATAAATGAAATTAAAAACACTTTGGAGGGAACCAACAGTAGAATAATGGAGGCAGAAGATAGGATAAGTGAGGTAGAAGATAGAATGGTAGATATAAATGAAACAGAGAGGAAAAAAGAAAAACAAATTAGAAGAAATGAGGACAATCTCAGAGACCTCTGGGAAAATGTTAAATGCCCCAACATTCAAATCATAGGAGTCCCAGAAGAATAAGACAAAAATAAAGACCATGAGAAAATACTTGAGATAATAGTTGAAAACTTCCCTAAAATGGGGGAGGAAATAATCACCCAAGTCCAAGAAACCCAGGGAGTCCCAAACAGGATAAATCCAAGGCAAAACACCCCAAGATACATATTAATCAAATTAACAAAGGTCAAACACAAAAAGCAAATATTAAAAACAGCAAAGGAAAAACAACAAATAACACACAAGGGGATTCCCATAAGGATAACAGCTGATCTTTCAATAGAAACTCTTCAGGCCAGGAGAGAATGGCAGGACATACTTAAAGTGATGAAAGAAAATAACCTACAGCCCAGATTACTGTACCCAGCAAGGATCTCATTCAAATATGAAGGAGAAATCAAAAGCTGTACAGACAAGCAAAAGCTGAGAGAATTCAGCACCACCAAACCAGATCTCCAACAAATGCTAAAGGATCTTCTCTAGACAGGAAACACAGAAAGGGTGTATAAACTTAAACCCAAAACAATAAAGTAAATGGCAACGGGATCATACTTATCAATAATTACCTTAAATGTAAATGGGTTGAATGCCCCAACCAAAAGATAAAGACTGGCTGAATGGATACGAAAGCAAGACCCCTATATATGCTATCTATAAGAGACCTGCCTCAAACCAAGGGACTCATATAGATTGAAAGTGAAGGGCTGGAAAAAGATATTCCACACAAATACAGACTAAAAGAAAGCAGGAGTAGCAATGTTTATATTAGATAAAATAGACTTTAAAACAAAGGCTGTGAAAAGAGACAAAGAAGGACACTACATAATGATTAAAGGATCAATCCAAGAAGAAGATATAACAATTATAAATATATATGCACCCAACATAGGAGCACCACAATATGTAAGACAAATGCTAACAAGTATGAAAGGGGAAATTAACAACAACACAATAATAGTGGAAGACTTTAATACCCCACTCACACCTATAGATAGATCAACTAAACAGAAAATTAACAAGGAAACACAAACTTTAAATAATACAATAGACCAGTTAGACCTAATTGATATCTATAGGACATTTCACCTCAAAACAATGAATTTCACCTTTTTCTCAAGCACACACGGAACCTTCTCCAGGATAGATCACATCCTGGGCCATAAATCTACCCTTGGTAAGTTCAAAAAAATTAAAACCATTCCAAGCATCTTTTCTGACCACAATGCAGTAAGATTAGATCTCAATTACAGGAAAAAAAAAAAAAAAACTACTAAAAATTCCAACATATGGAGGCTGAACAACACGCTGCTAAATAACCAACAAATCACAGAAGAAATCAAAATATGCATAGAAATGAATGAAAATGAAAGCACAACAACTTAAAACCTGTGGGACACTGTAAAAGCAGTGCTAAGAGGAAGGTTCATAGCAATACAGGCATACCTCAAGAAACAAGAAAAAAGTTAAATAAATAACCTAACTCTACACCTAAAGCAACTAGAAAAGGAAGAAATGAAGAACCCCAGAGTTAGTAGAAGGAAAGAATTTTTTAAATTAGGGCAGAAATAAATGCAAAAGAAACAAGAGACCATAGCAAAAATCAACAAAACCCAAAGCCGGTTCTTTGAGAAGATAAATAAAACTGACAAACCATTAGCCAGACTCATCAAGAAACAAAGGGAGAAAAATCAAATCAATAAAATTAGAAATGAAAATGGAGAGATCACAACAGACAACACAGAAATACAAAGGATCAGATGGCTTCACAGCTGAATTCTAGCAAAAATTTAGAGAAGAGCTAACACCTATCCTACTCAAACTCTTGCAGCAAATTGCAGAGGAAGGTAAACTTCCAAACTCATTCTATGAGGCCACTATCACCCTAATACCAAAACCAGACAAAGATGCCACAAAAGAAGAAAACTACAGGCCAACATCACTGATGACCACAGATGCAAAAATCCTTAACAAAATTCTAGCAATCAGAATCCAACAACACATTAAAAAGATCATACACCATGACCAAGTGGGCTTTATCCCAGAGATGCAAGGATTCTTCAATATCCACAAATCAATAAATGTAATACACCACATTAACAAATTGAAAAATAAAAACCATATGATTATCTCAATAGATGCAGAGAAAGCCTTTGACAAAATTCAACATCCATTTATGATAAGAACTCTCCAGAAAGCAGGAATAGAAGGAACATACCTCAACATAATAAAAGCTATACATGTTAAACCCACAGCAAACATTATCCTCAATGGTGAAAAATTGAAAGCATTTCCCCTAAAGTCAGGAACAAGCCAAGGTTACCCACTCTCACCACTACTATTCAACATAGTTTTGGAAGTTTTGGCCATAGCAATCAGAGCAGAAAAAGAAATAAAAGGAATCCAGATTGGAAAAGAAGAAGTAAAACTCTCACTTTTTGCAAATGACATGATCTTCTACATTGAAAACCTTAAAGACTCCACCAGAAGATTACTAGAGCTAATAAATGAATATAGTAAAGTTTCAGGATATAAAATCAACACACAGAAATCCCTTGCATTCCTATACACTAATAATGAGAAAATAGAAAGAGAAATTAAGGAAACAATTCCATTCACCATTGCAACGAAAAGAATAAAATACTTAGGAATATATCTACCTAAAGAAACAAAAGACCTATATATAGAAAACTATAAAACATTGGTGAAAGAAATCAAAGAGGACACTAATAGATGGAGAAATATACCGTGTTCATGGATCAGAAGAATCAATATAGTGAAAATGAATATACTACACAAAGCAATCTATAGATTCAAGGCAATCCCTATCAAGCTACCAATGGTATTTTTCACAGAGCTAGAACAAATAATTTCACAATTTGTATGGAAATACAAAAAACCTCGAATAGCCAAAACAACCTTGAGAAAGAAGAACGGGACTAGAGGAATCAACTTGCCTGACTTCAGGCTCTACTACAAAGCCACAGTCATCCAGACAGTATGGTACTGGCACAAAGACAGAAATATAGATCAATGGAACAAAATAGAAAGCCCAGAGATAAATCCATGCACCTATGGACACCCTATCTTTGACAAAGGAGGCAAAAATATACAATGGAGAAAAGACAATCTCTTTAACAAGTGGTGCTGGGAAAACTGGTCAACCACTTGTAAAAGAAGGAAACTAGAACACTCTCTAACACCATACACAAAAATAAACTCAAAATGGATTAAAGATCTAAACAGTAAGACCAGAAACTATAAAACTCCTAGAGGAAAACATGGGCAAAACACTCTCCGACATAAATCACAGCAGGATCCTCTATGATCACCTCCCAGAATATTGGAAATAAAGCAAAAATAAACAAATGGGACCTAATTAAACTTAAGAGCTTCTGCACAACAAAGGAAACTATAAGCAAGGTGAAAAGACAGCCTTCAGAATGGGAGAAAATAATAGTAAATGAAGCAACTGACAAACAACTAATCTCAAAAATACACAAGCAACTCCTGCAGCTCAATTCCAGAAAAATAAACGACCCAATCAAAAAATGGGCCAAAGAACTAAACAGACATTTCTCCAAAGAAGATATACAGATGGCTAACAAACACCTGAAAAGATGCTCAACATCACTCATCATCAAAGAAATGCAAATCAAAACCACTATGAGGTACCATTTCACGCCAGTCAGAATGGCTGCAATCCAAAAATCTACAAATAATAAATGCTGGAGAGGGTGTGGAGAAAAGGGAACCCTCTTACACTGTTGGTGGGAATGCAAACTAGTACAGCCACTATGAAGAACAGTGTGGAGATTCCTTAAAAAACTGGAAATAGAACTGCCTTATGACCCAGCAATCCCACTGCTGGGCATATACACCGAGGAAACCAGAATTGAAAGAGACATGTATACCCCAATGTTCATTGCAGCACTGTTTATAATAGCCAGGACATGGAAGCAACCTAGATGTCCATCAGCAGATGAATGGATAAGAAAGCTGTGGTACATATACACAATGGAGTATTACTCAGCCTTTAAAAAGAATACATTTGAATCAGTTCTAATGAGGTGGATGAAACTGGAGCCTATTATACAGAGTGAAGTAAGTCAGAAAGAAAAACACTAATACAGTATACTAACGCATATATATGGAATTTAGAAAGATGGTAATGATAACCCTGTATGCGAGACAGCAAAAGAGACACAGATGTATAGAATAGTCTTTTGGACTCTGTGGGAGAGGGCGAGGGTGGGATGATTTGGGAGAATACCACTGAAACATGTATAATATCATATGTGAAAGGAATTGCCAGCCCAGGTTCGATGCATGATACAGGATGCTCAGGGCTGGTGCACTGGGATGACCCAGAGGGATGGGATGGGGAGGGAGGTGGGCGGGGGGTTCAGGATGGGGAACACATGTACACCCATGGTGGATTCATGTCAATGTATGGCAAAACCAATACAATATTGTAAAGTAATTAGCCTCCAATTAAAATAAATAAATTTATATTAAAAAAAAAAGTGAAAAACTCTTACTATTCTCCCTTTTACTTTTCATTGTTTTCCTTCAACAAAAATATAGTTGCCTTTTATCAGATGGAGTGCTTACTGCTTGACTGAAGCAATTCTTACTTTTCTCTAAAAATCCTCCCATGTACTGTTATTTTCTTCATTTTACATATAAGAAAAGTCCAGTACCTCCTCTGGCTCTGGAATGTCCTCTCTATCCTCCCTAAAAGATGTCATTGTTGTTCAGTTGCTCAGGCATGTCTGACTCTTTGTGACCCCATGGACTGCAGCATGACAGGCTTCCCTATCCTTCACTATATCCTGGAGTTTGCTCAAACTCATGTCCATTGAGTCAGTGATACCATCCCTAAAAGATAAGATAGCAACTATTCAGACACACACATATTAATACTTGGTAGGCATCCCTTACTCCTTATCTGTCCTTTCTTTCTGCCAGTTTAAGAGAATGAATTAGCAGGCGTAAATGCCTTTAACAAAAAGCTCCCTGGTCTAAAATTCTTAAAGTATTGATGGAGGCCTTACTGAACCAAGGTACCCTCCATGGTTCAGTCTAACCATTTGAAACAACTGCTGCATATTTTCATAATTACAAGGAATTAAAAATAATCACAAGCCATTAAATGGCTTTTCCCAGATCTTTGAAAATTAGAACTGAAATTTTTAAGGTGAGTTGTTGGGGAGAACCTAGTTAGCCTTAGTTCTGACTCATAATACACTTTGAATAGATATGACAAAATATTTTTTCAGCAGAGGTGTCTAGAGGAGATGTAGCCCATTAATTCATCTACACATATTTACAAAATGTCTGTTTCTATTATAAGCTTGTTGCTGAATTGGAGAAGGAAATGGCAGCTCACTCCAGTGTTCTTGCCTGGAGAATCCCATGGACAGAGAAGCCTGGTAGGTTGCAGTCCATGGGGTCGCACAGAGTCGGACATGACTGAAGCGACTTAGTAATAGTGATTCCTTCTGATTTTGAGAATCAGTGAATCTAAGAGAAAATTGAAATGGGTCTGGAAAAATTCATCAAATTTTGTAGACAGGAGACAAGAAGGGACAGCTTTCCATATCATGTTAATGAAGGACACTGGTAGGAATAATAGTGGCTTGTGCTAGAATAGCAGCTTCCCAGGTGGCTCAGTGGTAAAGAATCTGCCTGCCAAGCAGGAGATGTAGGTTCAGTCTATGGGTCATGAAGATCCTCTGGAGAAGGAAATAATAATAATAATAACTCATTCTAGTATTTTTGCCTGGAAATCCCATGGACAGAGAGGAGCCTGGCAGGCTACAGTCCATAGGGTCACAAAGAGTTGGACACAACTTAGCACCTAAACCACCACTGCCACCATGCTAGGGTGGGTGGATAGATCTTTCTGGTAGGGCAAAGATTTTCCCCAGGAAATCATGATAAATGTGACTGAAAGGATAGATTGGACCAGGTTATTGGATGCTCTTAATATCAGGCAAAGGAATTCCAAGTTGGCACTGCAGGCACGAGACAGCCATTGTCATGATCCTGAGCTGGGGGACAGTATGAAGAAAAAGGACGAGAAGCCAGTGGCCATCACTAGTTAAAGTGACACTTCCTCCCATTTCCACAGATAATTTAATGAAAATGAACACTTCCAATTAGAGTAGAAGAGTCACATTCCTGTGGCCTAGATGCACAGCACAGAAATGGGAACGGAAGGCAATTCTCTCCCCTTTCACAGTTCTCATTTTCTCTGTAACCCACATCTCTCAGATCATGATGATGTGGTTTGCTAGATGTTCCAAAGGCTGCTAATGAGATGCAGCTATAATCTATTCACTTTCTAGCCTTTGCTGGAAACCAGACTACCCTCTTCACCTGCTGCATGGCCCAGATGCCCACAGGGGCAGTACAGTGTGACCTGAGTGCCCAGGGGGAGAGGACAGTCCTCACCCAGGCAGGTCATCACTTCTCATTACACCCACTGGGAATGAAGGGGATGTGGGCCTCTCACTGCCAAAATCAGAATGAACAGGGGAAAACCAGGCAGAGAAGAAAACGGGATGCCTGAACTCAGAAACAGATTAAGAAAAAGGAAGAGAAAACCAAAGAGAGACTTCAATCCACAGAGGGCATCTGACCAAAAGAAGAGTCATCAACATGTCTGTTTAACATCACGAAGACAGAACAAGAAAGAAGCTGGGTTATAGGGTAGCGAGACTATAACATTATTTGTACAGGTGAGCTTAGTTCTTAACAAGGGCTGTTAACAGGCCAGGTCACTGAAGAAGGTTGTGAAATCTCCCTCTTTAGGTCCTTAAAAATAGCTCTGGGGACTTAACCTGGGGATCCAGTGGTTGAGAATCCACCTTCCAATGCAGCGGACACGGGTTCAATCTCTGGTTGGGGAACTAAGATCCCACACGTCTCAGGGCAACTAAGCTTGTGCACCACAACTAGAGAAAGCCCCTGCACCACAATGAAGACACAGCATAGCCAAAGTAAAAAAGAAACAATGAGAAAACTTCAAAATAGCTCTAACTTGTATTTGCCTGGGAATAGGCTAAGAAATTACATATTGGAAGACGGGAAGGCACATGCTTTAGCCTTTCAAAGACATTCCTAATGGAGTAATATGGCTCTCTTTTTTCCTCTTTCTTTTTAGTTGCACTAAATTAGTTTAGCCCAAATTAATTGAAACTGGTTAAGATCTGGGGTGGGTTTTGTGTGTGCTCTTGCCCTTGTGTTTTCACTGTCTTCTTCCTTATGATTGAGATTCTCCCAGGCTCATCTATTCCCCCTTCAAAAATCTGTATTTAACCACTCCCGTTTTCAGTCATCCTTCCACACTTGGCAATACGGGTGGTCTTTGTCACACATTCAGCAGCTACCCCAAACTATTTTGTATTCTTTGTTGGCCCTTATTAGTTTTTAATCCCTACTCATTGCCAATTCAGTAAGGCAGAGGCAATATTTTATACTGTGTCATTTTTCCAAGAATGCACATGCTTCAGTTTAATGTTATTATTGACCAGCAAAATAAATATCAAATAAATTGTATATATGTAATTTAGTATTTATGGAGCATTTACCATGTGTGAAAGTGAAAGTCACTCAGTCGTGTCTGACTCTTTGAGACGCCATGGACTATACAGTCCACGGAATTCTCCAGACTAGAATACTGGAGTGGGTAGCCATTCCCTCCTCCAGGGGGTCTTCCTGACCCAGGAATCGAACAGGGGTCTCCTGCATTGCAGGCAGATTATTTACCAGCTGAGCCACCATCTTTGTCTAACAATTTTCTCAAATATTAGAGACATTTCCTAAAATTTCTCTTCAGAAAATGATCTATAGGGTGTATACAGATTGTGTTGAACAAGTGTTTTGTTACAGGCAAGTTGGTTACTTAGAACATGATCATCTACAAAATACTAGTAAGCATAATGTAAGAACTAGATTCCTGAATGCAGAA
>NW_011494769.1:2167170-2174911 GCF_000754665.1 Bison bison bison
AGAAAAATTTTTTCTTTGAAAATTGTGCAGAAGAAATCTTGATTGAAAAAGATAAGAGTGGAGAATATTACATACAGAGAGCACGCTAACATGATAGTCTCTCTTGATATTTGTAGTTAAATGTAAAGTAGGACGGAGAAGGCAATGGCACCCCACTCCAGTACTCTTGCCTGGAAAATCCCATGGATGGAGGAGCCTGGAAGGCTGCAGTCCATGGGGTCGCTGAGGGTTGGACATGACTGAGAGACTTCACTTTCACTTTTCACTCTCATTCATTGGAGAAGGAAATGGCAACCCACTCCCAGGGACGGGGGAGCCTGGTGGGCTGCCGTCTATGGGATCGCACAGAGTCAGACATGACTGACGTGACTTAGCACAAAGTAGGAAGACGGGTGGAACCCAAGAGGATGACAAGAGTGATGGTTTAAGACCAGCAGTCAAATGAAACAGAGGTGGGTTGCTTTGCTGTCTGGGAAAATCATCTCAAAGACTTTTCATACCAAATGCATCTAGAATCTTAAGAACCTGTAGACAAATTCCCAAGAATGATCTATTCTTATAGTGAAGAAAAAAAATCCACTGTGATGTAGAGAAAAAGGTCAACTTAATGCCCTAATGGATAGAAGTTAAGGGTTAGTAGAAAATATTTCTTGATTAAATTACTTCAAACATTTCTCCTATGTATCATTTTTTGGGAATATAGTATGTTTAAATTTTCCTTCACAATTAAAGTAATGACTATTGAGTAGAAGACCAAGGCAGACTCTCCATTAACCTGGTTGACAAAGCAACGAAGTTAGGAAATCTGTGCAATAAAGTCACAACTCCATAACCAAGGTGTAATCACTATTTGATTATTGAGGATTTGGTAGATTACCTTAATCATAGTCAAAGTACTTCATAAGAGCTAAACTTACAGTGATAAAACTGTAAAATATTCTAATGTCACATTATAAATGGATTACAATTTTGTGATGAATTAGACTATAAACAAATACCCAGTCATGACAGGAAACACTTTATTAACCTTCAATAATTCAGAGGCCTTAATAATGCCACCATACTGTAGGACTATGCTTCAGAGCCTTCACTTCGAACCATGAAAACCTTGACATTTGCATTTTATGGTTATTTGGACACAGTTACAGTCTTAACATAGATTATAAAGTAAATTATTAATAGGCAGAAATTAGATATCTGATATGCTTCCTCTATTTTCCAGGAAATAAGATTCTTTGTAATTTTACATTATTGGTAGATAGACAGGTGGACAGATGAAGGTTGAGTCTTTCCCTCATTATTTTATGAGTACTTCCCAAACTCTATCACATCCTGATACAAGTAATAATCTTCAAATAGCACCCTGGAAAAATGGAGGAGGCTGCTGGGCTCTGACCTATCAATGCCTCTTCCTGCTGACTCAAAGGTAAGAGACCTACATCTCTGCTCACCTAGAACCTATCTGTGGCTCTCTAATAGCGAAGCTCTAGAGATTGTTGGGTTTTGGTAACCTCTCCTGTGGTCCTCTATCATGAAAACATGTTCTTCCAGCATCCCTATCCTCACTGAACTCAGCATCTCTAGGGGATAGAAAGGAGATGAGCAGCCTCACAGAAAGGAGGATTTGGCATGCATTCTTGAATGGAGTGAGCAGAAACACTCATTTGTAGGCAGTGGCAGCTGTGGTCCTCAGGGAATTTTGCTGACAGTATGAGAGTGGGGCATGATGTCACAGGAACCCTGGCTTGGTCAGAACAGCATGGTGTCCAAGGCAGCTGATCTGTTCATCCAGATTGAAAAGATTTCTTCTCCTGCTGCTCTCCCACCCTCCCCTTCTCCCTACCAGTCTGAGTGATAATTGTAAAGCCATGCAGTTTCTTTCAGAAGTAGGCCATGGGAGCTAGGGCTGGGCGTTTTTATTGCTGGCATGTTGCAATTATCACCGAGGATGGCTCTGATGACAGCATAATACATGTGGTGTTTTGTGCTAAAAAAAAAAAAAAAAAAAATTAATGCCAGTGGCTTAAAGAGAAAAACTTCCCAGTGATTCAAGCACAGTTTCAATATAACATATGATCTGTATGGGACCAAATTCATGGTCACCTTTTTTCACCATCAAGACTCTTCCTACAAAATAGTCTATAGATCTAGCCCTTGGGAGGCCATGAAAGATATTCAGAAACTTAAGATCTCAACAGAGTGGCAAGGGGATATTTTATACAGGACCTGTGTTAGAGTTCAGAATTTAAATTTATCTAAACCTGAGAGGAAGATGTTAGCCTCAGAATAGGATTTTAAGAAAGTTTAAATCTTATGTCTATCACTTACCATCTGAGTAACTTGGCAAATTTTAGTTAACTTCTCTTACCCTCACTGTAAACAATATATATAGCAATATCTATTTTATGGACTTCCTAGGTGGCTCAGTGGTAAAGAATCTGCCTGCTAATGTAAGAAATGCAGGTTCAGTTCCTAGATTGGGAAGATCCCCTGGAGAAGGAAATAGCAATCTACTCTTGCCTGGGAAATACCATGAACAGAGGAGTCTGGCAGGCTACAGTCCATGGGGTTGCAAAGAGACACAACTGAGCGACTAAACAACAGCATCCACTTTATAGACTTGTTAGAATTACATGACTAAATGTAAGTAAAATACTTTGCACAAAGCCTGACCCAATGAAAATGTTGCATAAATAGTAGTTGTTGCTGATGCTATATTTGTAGTTATTATTACATTTACCACTCTTATTTCAGGAAGGGAGCTCAGAAGAAAATTATTATTCATAGTTGCTAAATATTTCTTAGTAATGAACAAGTCACATGACTATCATAGAGACAATTAGAATCATGATACCAGTCATAACCTATTCAAAATCTTAATATGTCACAGAAGGGAGAAGTTTGAACAAACCATCCCAAACAAGAAGCAGAAAATTTGGAACATACACCCCTGCACCAGAGCAATCCATAAACTCAAAAATTTCTTCAAGGCACCAGGAAGCTTAAAGTAAGTATCCATTTGCTGGATAACTTAAAAATGAATATAATATATATTTAATGTTGGCATTTTTATACCAAAGGCTATAGCTTAAATTTTTGTATTATTGAACCGTCTAAAAAAAGTTAACTTTTCATATTTTATGGCTATTTTTATTTATTTAACCATGAACTGCTAACCTGAAAAGGCTTTGCCTTATTCATTATTCAACATTAAGTAGCTATTTTTCACTTTGATGTAAGTTACTAATTTATAGACTGCTTTTACCTTAAGTCATCTGGTGACAAAGCACTGTTCCAGAAGTAGATTTTGAAGATAAGCAGCTTAAAGCAGGAGAATATTTAAGGCAGCTTGATGTTTCCTCAATAATTCATCAAAAGAAAACAATGAAAAGGAAGTTACTGTTGGGCAGGAAAAATAGCCTCTTCACAGTCATATTCAGCTGTTAAGTTTTCATTAAGTAGTGTGTTTTACACAATTGCATTAAGAAATCATTGTATTTCTGCAACTAAACTGACAATGAATAAAGTCCTTGGTGTGCTGGCTGTTATAAAGGATAGACTCCAAATTATTTGGAAATGACAGAGCAACTGTTTTCCTGTTAAAAGATTCAGAGAACATCCACTCAAGATAAGAGTACATGAAACCAAGAGACCAGGTCTACATTATGCCTCCAAATTAGCACTTATTGTAAACTGGGGCTTTCAGGAGTTTCCATTCTATTATTAATTTTTCTTCCCATTCCTCTCCTTCTTCACTGAGGCAAAAACATTGAGGCCAAAAAAAAAAAAAAAACCTCATCGTCTCCAGTCTCATCATCACAGTAAATATCAGGTGGTTAACAGTGGAGGTTCAGCAAGTCAACCTGGCCGAGTTCAAATCCTGGCTTAGCCACTTTCCAGCTGTGTGACCTTGGCCAAGTGATTTATTTGTCTGTACTTTGTTTTTCAATACTGGAAAATGAAAGTTACAAGCTAGTGAACGTACGTGCAGTTTGGGGTTATTATAAGAAATAAATGGGTCTATATGTATATGTTAGATGTTACTACAGATGGGAAGACTGAAGCTCTGAGTTACAGGATTTGTGTTAAGTTTCCTCAGTTAGTCAGCAATGGACTCCAGTCTCCTCACTCCAGTTCACGACACCATTTTCCACCAGTGAACAGCACAGTGGTAGTAGGCATAGTTCCTCTCTGCTTAAACAGCATCCATTCCTCCTTCTTCTAGTATAGCAAATTAAGCTTCCTTTAGAAAGTCATCTGATCCCCACTCTAAGTTCATGTGTCTCACTTTGGTTTGGGGGCAGCAAAGGATTACCACTCAAGCCAAGCCTGGACAGTCAGAGCATTCCATCCTGGCCACGTGGTTTGGTTCAGGAAGGGACATGTGACTCCAGGTTAATGAAATGCCATCAAAGGGAGAGAGAAGCCCTTGTCCAATAGATGTGACTATTAAGATAAAAGCCCAGAGCCCTTGGTAATCATCTTGCCTTGAAGAGGGTAAAGCCTGAGTGAAAAAGAAGCCAACAGAGGGAAAGATAATAAATGGAGAGAGAAATATTCCTAGTGACATCATTTGACACTTGGATCAAGTCACATCTGAATATCAGGAAGATCTATCCTGGGGTATTTCATTTAGTCAGTGAATAAACTGGCTGTTTTCACTCTCACTGAGAAAGTTCTGACTTACACAGACATTTAAAATATAATCACATTGCTGTAGCCTCGGGAACAAACTTGAGTATTTTCTTGTACTCTGAAATAAATCCTCTTGCTACAATGCAGAGAGTAAATTCAACAGTCCTCCCAAATTGATGACATTGCATTATTATCTTGGTAAGATGGCCAGCATGGACAGTTGCATAGGGAGCACTCTGGACCCTGATCTGAGTTGGAATCCCTGCCCTTCCACAGGTTAGTCCCTCCTCCTTCACAGGTTATTTAACCTCCCAAACCTTAATGTCCTACATGACTAAACTTACTGCTAGGGTTCAGTGAGATGACACATGCAAAATACTAAACATTAAGAACGATCATAATAAAGATGACAAATGCTTACTGCTGTGTGCTGCACTCTATTGTGCACTTTCTAGATGCTAACTTCCTGACTCCTCATAACAGCCTTGTGTGGTAAGGGTTCCATTCCTTGTTTTGCAATTGAGGAAACTAGAGACAGAGAGGTTAGGTCATTTGCACCAAGTTAGCTTCTGGTCATGTGCACCATTGGTGGCTCAGCAGTAAAGAGTCTGCCTGCCAACATAAATGACATGGGTTTGATCCCTGGGTCAAGGAGACCCCTGGACAAGGAAATGGCAACTCACTCCAGTATGCTTGCCTGGGAAATCCCATGGACAGAGGAGCTGGGAGGGCTACAGTTCATGGGGTCACCAAGAAAATATTTTTAAAATCTACAAGCACATCACTACTAAGAGAAAAATAACATAAATAAGTAAAAGTGCCTTACTAATGGTCATGTGCTTTAGAATAAAGCTTTAACAGCTTTCATATACATTGTCCCCTCTTACCTTTTCATTTTCTTGGTGAAAATGAGAGTTTTTGGTGATACAAGAATAGGAATGAAAAATTTGAGTTGTTTTATTATTGTTGTTGTTGTTGTCACAAAGTTTTATATAAGAAGGGCTTCCCTGGTGGCTCAAATGGTAAACAACTGGCCTGAAATGCAGGAGACATGGGTTTGACCCCTGGATTGTAAATATCCCCTGGAGTAGGAAATAGCAACCTACTTTAGTATTCTTGCCTGGAGAATTCCATGGACAGAGGAGCCTGGTAGGCTATAGTCCATGGGGTCACAAAGAGTCAGAAATGACTAAGTGATGTATAAACTCATTGCCAAAAATAAATCCGACAATACAAAAGGGCATAAAGAGTAAAAGATAACATGCATAATCCTACCACTGAGTGTTGAGATTTTCAAACATTTCTGTATACATTTTGACTCACTGCCAAAAAAGATTATCATGTCTTGTAGACTGCTTTTATCAAGATATTCTTAACATCTTACAATACTAGAATAATAGACCTAGTTTAATATTTTTAATTCCTTTATAGTATCCTACTATGTAAAAGTACTTGACTCAATCAATTCTTTACTGAGGATGGACATTTAGACTGTTTTTAACATTTTTTTGTAATGAATAACTCATCTATACATCTTTCAGCACTTGTTTGATGATTTTCTTAGGAGGTTAATCCCAGATTCTGGATTTAAGAGATTTTGCACTTTTAAACTCCTGGGTTAACTGCAGCGGAGTTACCTTTCAGAAAGGTTTTCAGGGAATAGAATTACTTTTCCCTTTTCATAGACAATGGCATAGAGAGAAGCAATGGCTTGCTGAAGATGATTCAATCACTCACTGATGTACTTACATGTGTCGTTGTTGTTCAGTCTCAGTCATGTTCAACTCTTGTGAACCCATGGACTGTAGCCCGCCAGGCTCCTCTTTCCATGGGATTTTCCAGGCAAGATTCCTGGAGTGGGGTGCCATTTCCTTCTCTTGACTCAGGGATCAAACCCACGTCTCCTGCATTGGCAGGCAGATTCTTTACCACTGAACTACCAGGGAAGCACTTATATATCCATCTGTTAAAAACTTGAGATGTTTCAGAGCTGGCGATACCTACTGAAATCACTTCATCTAAGTCTATTATAGGCAAATTGAAGAAGGAAGGTGTGTAACCTCTGGATTAGAGGGCTTCTCTCTTCAGCCCTTCCTTGAATTGGAGGCTGGTGTGTGCAACTTGACATGGAGCCATCCTGCCACTCCAGTGCTATAAGCTCTAGATTTTTTTTTTTTTTAATTGGGTCTATATTTTTATGGTAACCAGTCCTTTCCACGACAATTTTAACCAACCTCACCATGTACACCAGAGTCAGGATGCAGGCAGGATCTCAGATCTGGTATCTTAAAGCAAACCAAAAACCAAAATCTGTTTTTAAGGTAGAAACGGTTCTCATTAAGTCTCATCAAGATCTAGGTTTAAGAGATGCGTTTAGACATTTTCCTCCTTGAATCATGTGTAGTTAGTTCCAGGCCCTCCCTGATGACCACTAGGCGTCAGACTTTCCCATCTCTCCTCCAACTGTGCTGCTTACCCAGTATTTAACTCATTTGCTCAGAGTCATTAGCTCTTACCTAAGAGGGCTCCTTTGTCATCACATGAACAGGGTCATTATGAGGCAGAATCCTAACAGATTTCAACAGGACTTATTAAATGTGACTGTCCTAGCTGCTGGCTTTTCAACAGAGTTCTTCATTGTGAAGCCCAAACCTTAAACTAGAAGAAGTAGAAGAAAGACCAGTAACCAGGCTTTTCACTGGCCAACTGAAGCCACAGAATGCCACTGCTTTTCACTACATAGGTATCTGCACCCTTGATGCCAATAGGATGATGGTGTATTCTGAGTACCACCCCTCATTCATCTTAAAGGTGACAAAATGCCAAAGCAGACAATAGCAGGCTTGAATTCTGTATGCAAAGTGGGTTGCAATGTAACAGTTTATCATCAACCATGCATTTATTCAATGTCCAGGCTCACAGGGCACTGCACTTGAAGTCCAGAAAAGAGCATTTCATTCAGCCAGTCATTCGATTATTCAACAAACACTTGTTAAACTCTTCCCAGGGGTTGAGGTCCCAGTGATGAAGAATATAACATGGGGTAAACACACCCAGAGGACAACCTATATAACAACAAGACCTACTACAGGCTGCATCATCCCCC
>NW_011494769.1:2175011-2194064 GCF_000754665.1 Bison bison bison
TGGCCCTGTCTCCTAGCCAAAGTAGCTCTCCCCTGGCAACCTTGAAGGGTCTTAATGTCTTAGCCTCAGAACCTCCTCAATTCCTTTACTCCCCACCTGACAGCATCCCTAAGAGGCAGAAATAGAAAAACCTTTATCTCAGACATGAGGGAACGGAAACAGAAAAGTGGAAGAGGTTTTCTCAAATAATGTAGATGGACAAAGGCCAAACCAGCATTCTGGGCTCTGTGGTCTCACAGGAGACCAATGAAAATGATTTTCAGTCAAGACATACTTTACAGCAAAATGTACAATGTCTTGCAGAGAGGGGCTCTTCTCTTCGTATTTGGAATATTATAAATTTCTCTTACTATTAGGAAACTAAGCAAGGAGATCAAACCAGTCAGTCCTAAAGAAAATCAACTCTGAACATTCATTGGAAGGACTGATGCTGAAGCTAAAGCTCTAATACTTTGGCCACCTGATGTGAATTACCGACTCATTGGAAAAGACCTTAATGCTGGGAAAGATCGAACACAGGAGGAGAAGTGGATGAAGAGGATGAGACAGTTGGATGGCATCACAGAGTCAATGGACATGAATTTGAGCAAGCTCTAGGAGATGGTGAAGGAAAGGGAAGCCTGGTGTGCTGCAGTCCATGGGGTCGCAAAGAGTCGGACATGACTGAGAGACTGAACAACAAAAATCAGGAAGCTGGTAAATGAAAACAGAAAGCTTCATTTTGTGAATTAGTTTTCTTGAAACACAACATCCTGCCTACAATGTCTCCAAGCAGAGAACACTCTTATCCTGGAGACTTCCTCTTACCTTCCTTTCCTGAAGGAAGACGGACTATTCCTTAACAGGCACTGACTCACCTGGGCAGATGCAGCAGTGATTTCCTGCAGTATATGTCAGCCTTTGCAGAGCTACTCAGACCAAAACAGCAGCCCAGTCCCTGGAGCTGACATTCATTTAGATCCATTTTAATTTGCCCCCAAATCATCATTACCAGAGATGTGTCTCCCAAATAACTGAGAACTCCCCACTTGTTTATCTTGAACTCTGCTTAACACTTCTAGAATGAAAAATAGTATCTTTATATATGACTATAAAATAATGAGACATACCTATTACCCACAATAAACACACATTTTCTCCTAATAACTCAGAATTACTCTTTTTTCCCCTGCATTTTGCTTTGAATTAGTAAAAACAAACAAAAAAAAGTATTATTTTCAAAACAAATAAACATGATCACAGCAAGGACAATAAAACACACCATCAGCATCTTTACAGACTGTAGTCCTTTTCAATTTCCATTGCCAGGCTCTGAACAACCCCATTACTTCCTAAAAAAGGCTTAGAGTGGCTCTAAGGGCCACTTTTTTTCTTTTTGCTTTCTGTAGCTCCTAAGAAGGGATGTGACAGCACGGATTCACATATCCACCCCAATGCCAGGGCAGGGCCTCACCTACCAGCCCTGCATCCAGCCTGCTGGCTCCCTCAGGTCAGTGCAGCTCTCACCATGTGAGTCATCTGAAAAATTGAACTGGGCAGCTCAGCCCTTGAACAGTCATTCCACTCCCATGAAGATATTTTCTGAATAAGCACTCAGCAACCACACTAGCTTCAGTTACAAAGCAAGATATGGGTATTTCCTTTAGGGCCAGGGTAAAGAATGGCTTTCTATGGCACAGGAAGAGGGCAGTCCTAAAGTCAGGTAGGTACTTTAAAAATGTGAACACTGAGCTAGTCATACTCTTTAGCTTCTCATCTAAAAACCACATATTTCCCAGGAATGATGGAAGGTCTGGAGGTGGAACATGCACCCCTATTAGGGACATGAAGAGCTGGACTAGGAACAGAGTTTCCAGAACATACTCCCTACATCTCCTGTACCTTTCCCACTTCCGTTAAGAAGGTAAGAGTGGGAGTCTGTGAATCTACTGGATATCCAGAATCAACTGACTATTGCCTGCCTTAGCTTATTGGTTCCCCATGACTTTACAAGATTCAAAACCTGAACATTTCACTACAATTAACTAATAAGAGTAGTTCATTGAATAAAAGAAATAAATTTTTTATGACAGCTCTTTAATTGTTATCGGGTAATGTTTATTGAGATTTTCTCTAGGTGTTCAGGGAAGTATATTACTTTATTCTGGTTTTCAACAAACATACACATAACTGTACTCAGTATAGCTCTGTGCTCAGCACCATAGGAATAAAAAGAATCCTGGTCTATGGGGAGACCAGTCTAGTATGGGATACATTGCACTGTTTGTACATTAAATAATCATAAAAATGATAAGTACACTACATTATTGGTACTATATATCTACCCTCTAAAACAATACCCAAACACAAACAGTAAGGTGATACAGAAAGTATGAGATTATATGTATATAAAGTGTTACTCGTCTCTCAGTCACGTCCGACTCTGCGACCCCATGGACTGTAGGCCGCCAGCAGGAATACTGGAGTGGATCGTCTCCAAGGGATCTTCCCTGCCCAGGGATTGAACCTGGGTCTCCTGCATTACAGGCAGATTCTCTACTGTCTGAGCCACCAGGGAGGCTGGTGTGTATATGTGTGTGAAAATAACTGCAAGTGGAAACAGCAAAATGCTCTACTCAGATGAAATTATCTTTGGGGAATAAAGATACAAATATAAATAATCTTTATTTTCTTTATGTTTCAACTTTAAAATGTTGTCCACATTGAATATGTAATCCTTGACTATATAATGTGAAAATTATGTTATAGCACAAATTTTAAAACAAAGAATGTGAGTGAAGAAGTGCTTTCTTACACCTGGGGCAACCAGGAAGGCTTTGCAGGCAAAGGACACATGAACTCAGCCTGAAATAACACAGAGGACTTTAGAAGGTAAACAAGGAGATGGGGAGTTGGGTGAGTGTGGACAAGGGAAGGAGAATTCATCGTTGGAAACTGTAAGTATCTCGGTTTGACAGCAATATATTATATAACAATGGTAATGAATAAGGCTGACTTTCAGAGGCAGTTACAGGAGTTCCTTATTGTACAGGACCATATGAATATTGGTATCATTCAATTGTTGACGGGCCATTCTATGTGCAGGGATGCACAGGAGTGGAAGCCAAGCTGGTCAGCAGACATCATGAGCGCATCCAGAGGAGAAAGTGTCCTTGACTTTCGGATCTGAAGGGAATGTCCTCATTGGGTCATAGCACAACGTTCTCCAACCTGGGGGAAGGTCACTTTGTCCTCAGACGGTTGGAACATTCTAAATGCTGCACCAAGCAAGGCCTCGAGCACATTTAGCAGATGGAGCATAGGAGGTGGAGGGGCTTATGGAAAGTGCACTATCGTTTCAGTAATTTGACAGTAATTATGCCCGTGAAGCGCTTATAAGCTAGACTCTATACCCATCACAACACAGAGATGCAGACAAACATCTTTCCTTGCTGGAAAGAGGCACAGCCTTCATGCAGCCTCATTCAGAGATGGTAAAATACTTATTCCAATGGGCTCTTAAGCTTTTCAGAAATAATCACTTTCAGGTGCGTGTGACTTTATGGGCAGCCAGTTGCAATTTCCCATTGCCTTCTGTCACAGTTGCAGTACTATTTTTCCCTTTCATTTCATGATAAATTCCTGAAACTTGAGGTCTGTCTGTTCACCCCAATCCTCACTTCTATGGTCAGTTATCACTCACTTTAACAAACACTGAGGCTGGTGAATTTGTCAGCAAACAGAAGAATAACCCTTTTAAAACTCTCTTGTGTGCTCAGTCGTGTCCAACTCTTTGCAATACCATGGACTATAACCCACTGGGCTCCTCTGTCCATGGGATTTTCCTGGGAAGAAAACAGATTTTCCTCCTCTAAGGGATCTTCCTGACCCAGGGATTGAACCCTCATTTCCTGTGTCTCCTGCATTGGCAGGTGGATTCTTTACCACAGAGCCATCTCAGAAGCCCTTAATACTCACTTAATACTCATTTAATACTTAATAATACAATAAATTTTTGTCTAACGGAAATAACATGGCTATACTTGCAACCACACCTGGACATGAGGCAGTTCAAGGAAAAGGACTTCCTTGATGCGCTATCTTGACCACATACATATGACAAGTTGCATACAAGACGAGACCAAAGGCACAGCACATCTCTGCTCTGACTTGGGGAAAGCATGTGAGTGGTGGATGGGCCTGCACCCTCTGCTCCACACAGGTGCTGGGGGACCTGAGGTTGTGCAGTAAGTAAGATGTGCTTGCTTATGGTACAAGGACCCAGAAAGAAACGTAAGTGGAGTTACGTTTCTGACCAGAAGCTCAGGGAGGGTGTTGGCTGGGCACAGCTAGGTATGGCTATGTCTAGCTCTTTTATTCAATGAGAATTTGGAAGAATGGATCCACTTGTTCTTTAGGGTCAACAGTGACTCCACTGCATCTTCCTGATTGCTTGGGTTTCCCAAGTGAAGCCACAGAATTGCAGTGCCTCTCACTGCACTGCAGAGATACCTGCACCCTCGTTACTCACAGGGTGCTGGTATGAGCAACCTTGAGTACCACCCCTTATCCATCTTAAAAGCAACACAATGCCAAAGTAGCTGACACCAGGCTCTAAGTTCTGTATATACAGTGAGATGAAATATAACATTATCAACCAGGTACTTACTGAGTGGCTGCTGCATACAAGACGCTGCACTGAAAGTCCAGAAGAGGGCATTTTCATTTTAAAACTTGTTCATTTACTCAACAAGCACTTGTTGAACTGCTTCTGGGCACCAAAATCCCAGAGAAAGAAAGCAACATGGGGTAAACACACCTGCAGAACAGCTTGTGTGACTACACACCACACCCAATCCCAAGCTGCTTGGTCCCTCAAGTAGGGTAGAAGCACAGAGTCCAAACCAGTATTCTGGGCTCCATGAGCTGCATCATAGGGAACCCTATGAAAACGGTTTCCAACCAAGACACAGATAATAATAGCAATCGATGTTCTTCAAGTTCTGCCATCTCTGTGATGTTAGAGAAATATCAATTATGTGGGAAGGAAAGTGAGGGACAATCAAGTTAGCCAGACAGAGTTAATCTACCAGAAAGAAGCTACAGTTGATCTCATTTCGAGGACTCTGGGGTAAAGGAGTTTGAGTTAAACTGCAGAGAAGGTGGAATAGGAGCCTGACCAAGGGCCGTCATCCTTTCAGACCAACCATGAGTAAACTGTGTTCAGTAACACCAATGAATTCCTGCCTTCAACTCGGTTGCCCAGCACCTCACTACCCTTCCCCAGAGTTTGGTTGAGTATGAAAACCGGCTCTAGCTTGAAAAGCTGGACATACATAACGATCGTTTCTGAGGGCTGTGCTCTTTGTGTCCGGGTGAGGGAAGCCACGTGTGTGAACAGACACAGGCTTCCTCATGACTGAACTGTTTCTGTGGCTTGGGAGGCGCAGAGCTGGTGAACAGACGTGCCCTCGCTGCCTCCGGGCTTCTCTGCTCCATCCAGCTGCCAGCACAGCTCGGACAGAGACTGGAAAGTACATGGTGTTTCCTGCCCTTCGGCCCTCCGCAGTGACCAGGCTGCCCCTCACCTTCCAGAACGAGACCCTGCTGCTCCTCAGGCAGGAACCTCGCAGACCTGGCACGTCATGTCGGCTGTCCTTGCACGCGGGTTGCTGTGCGCAGTGGACTGACATCCATCCCCCCTGAACGAGGGGTGTTTAACCCTTTGATCCAGGCTCATCAGGAACAGCAGTAATAGATGGACAGGACTGTGTGAGTTTTTCTGGACCAGGAAAATTGTGTCAGGAAAGAGTTTGAAAAAGAACAGAAATGGGGTACACAGGGCCCATCTGCCAGAAACCCTGGAAAGGTTTATCAGACAGCTTGTTGCTAAAAGCAGGTACAGTGTTTACTAATAAACATGTTCACAGTTGTATGAACATCTTCTGGGAAAGAATAAAGCAAGTGGGAACCAAACTTCTTGTGTTAAAACACCAAATTCCATTAGAAGGGCCAAGCAGTGGCTTTATAAGTGAAGAGAATAGAAGGTGACATCTCTGGTATGTTTTTAAGGTCACAGGGAAGACGCCTTTCCCTTCAAAACAACCACACCCTTCTTCTTCCACCCCTATTCCACCAAGACCCCCAACTAGTCCACCATTAGAGATATAGTTCTTTCAAGGTGAACCTTTTCTAGGCTTCTCCTTTAACATGCAAACCCCCAATTTCTTACTGGTCATGACTTTTTCAGCTTGCTTTCAGCCCTGATCCCACAGAAGAGCTCCCAGTTTTTGGAAGATGAAGATGGTTAGAGTGAGGAAAAGGGGACAGAAGGCCCAGAAAGGGAGCTGGGAAGAGCCTTTCCTGCTCTGAGAAGGACAGGTCCATGCTAAGATGCACTTGAATGTACAAAATCAGCTAATGGAAATTCCGCTTTGTAAAGACAGTCTTGTTTTTATATAAAGTCTTTGGAAATTTGATTCTGACAATTCCTCTTGAATTTCTCTGAATCATTTTTAGAAGATAGAATAAGCTGGAAGAAATAGGTGTTTAAATGATGTCTGTCTCGTGTGTGTGTGTGTGTGTGTGTGTGTGGACTTCCCTACAGCCCCTGAAATAAATTGGCACTAAACTTGGCAACAGTTAATTTACTATAAATAAATATGCTAAGCAGTGTGAGTTACTTACCAGACTCTTCACCATAAATGTCCTACGTGAAAACTGACCCCTGCTTGACAGCTCAGCTATTTTAAAGCTACATGTACAAATTCCTCAGCTCTGCTAATCTGTAAAGTCTAAAATGTCCTTGCTTCTAGGCTCTCTGGGACTCTCCTGACAAGGAAAGTTGGTGTCAGGGAATAATTAGGTTCTGTTGGCGAGGGGGAGGGAAATGTCAAGAGCTTATTATTTCTGGTCACCTTGTTAGACATTTATATTGAAATGCTGCAGAAAATAACACAGACATGCAGAATATTCAAGTCAAAGAGAATAATTGCACTGGCTGAAGAGAACTTAGTTTATTTTACTTCAAAGCAACAAACTGTTTAGTTTTAGAGCACAGAATCTAACTAAAACAGAAATATACCAGAGCAGTCTCTCCACAGAAGACTGACCAAAAAGGCTAGGTCTCACTGTCTCAACAAACTGGCTATCAGACATGGATGAAATATTTACATCAGTAACTTCCTTTACCCCATCCCTTGATAGAATGTTATAGATTTTACACATATTTTTCAGCCTATCTCTCCTAGTCTATCCTCATGAAGATCCAAATATGTAAGCCATGAAGAAGAGGTTCATAGCAGATGAGATTTTGTTGGAATGAATGAAGACTGATTTGTAACTCATAATCCCATTGAACAGAACATGACTCTCAAGAGAAACCATTATTTCTGCTTTGGACAAGTGCAGAATAATTGAGTATTTCCATATCCAAATCCCAAAGTGATCAGCTCTTAGAAACATCAAGTTTAAATTAGTAAAATGATGACATTTTCATTTTTACATGGAGGCTTCAACTGTGGAATATGGGGAAAACAAAAATTTTTAAGAAACCTGAGCAAAACAAGAAGCCTGAAGTATAAACGTCCATGAATGATAAGCCAGGAATCTCACTAAGATTTACCTGATCAGTTGGCAGGTAAGGTTGTAAGGTAAGGCTGTATGCTCTATTTCATTTCGCCATAATCACTGGAGCAAGCAGTGTTTATGGGGTGCTCAGCATTGAGTGGATGTATCTTAGCTTGAGTTAGTAAGAACACTTAGCCCAAAGATATGAGATGGAGACAGGAAATTACAACATGTAAACCCAATGTCACTATAAGGGCTTTACTGCGTTCCTCAACACTTCATACTTTTGTATATAGACAAGAAATTTTACTAACATTCTCTCTTCCCCTCCAGACCACCCTGACCCCAATTTTCCTCTGTGTAGCTGAATCACTGGTCAGACTTGTGGCCCCTGATTTACATTTAGAGAAATCAAGAAACACAGATTAAATTATTTGCTCAAGGTCACCAACGGCAGAACTGGATTCAAAAACAAGTACTTCTTGATTCTCTCTGGTCACTGTCTCTCTTCACTTTAGCATGAATGTCAAATATTTTTATTTGTATTAATTTTTATTTCAGGCCTCTGCATGCAAAGTGCACACAGACTGTGTATGGCTGGAAGCAGCAGCCTGCTATTTCTAGCAGGCAATTCCATCCCCCTCTGGAACAAGGTTCCATGGGCTTCAGAAGCCGGTCCCAGATTCTATGGGGATGTGCATGTGTGCGCACGCACACCCGTGGTGAGTGGGTGCATCAAGCTGATCTTGAGGGTCTGAATGGACTCAGGATGCCTGTGAGGGTGGCATCTTTATGTCTGATCCCATGTGCGGGAGCAGCAGTCACGCAGCTTGGATCAGGTTCCCAGCTCCCACAGGCTGTTCTGCCCTTGTCCCTGCGGAGGCCCCCTGGGGAGGCTTCAAAAGGGAGCCTTTGGCTGGCAAGGCATCTACTTGTCACCCGCTGCATTTGGACCTACTCAGCAGAATGTGCCTTCCCAAGGTGGCACAGAGGGTACAACCCTTGATACACAGTGACTCATCTGTAATCTCTAGCTAACAGGGAATTTAAGCAAAATCCGCTTTACAAGACCCAAGTGTGTGAAACTGGAGGTCAGTGTGGGGCAGAAACTATTCAGGTCAGCAGGAGGGCTGGGGCCAGAGCCTCAACTTTTTCCATTTGGTGCTCTCTCATCATCTTCAAGTCTTTGGCTCGTCGTGCTCTCCTGCCCTTTCCAGCCACCATTTTAATCATCAGCCTTGTGGCTTCTCCTCTCTGCTGCCCAGTGTCACTCAACTCCCCCTCCTTCCCCAGCCTCCCGAGCCAGGGCCAAAGGTTGTTTAAGGTCCTGAAAATTCACTTTCATCTCCCACAAGGTGAAATGTTGTTTTCTGATGGAGCCTCACACCCCCAATGAGCTTGTGAAAATATTCCACACAGAAATAGCCTCATGCTGACTGTGTGAGTCAAGAGTTTTCACATATTTAGCCCCAAATTGCTCCCTCTGGTTTTCCTCCAGACTTACAAGATACAATCAATCATTTCTGGGATCTTTCCAAAGAATCCTCTGAGATGATCCAAGGGCTTTTTAGTCTTTTTTTTTTTTTCTTAAATAATGTCTTATAAGACTCACTACAGTCAGGTTTGGAACTTCACTGAAAACTACAGACTGGCTGTCTTGTCCTCACTCACTCTGGATGGGTGATAGGGTGGTGAGAAAATATGAGAGCACAGCTCTGTGAGAGGATGGCCTTTATAGTGACTATGGCAGGATGCATGACTCTCTGCTTCTTCCAAAGGCTGGGTTGCTTAAGGGCTAGTCCTGGGAGACGGGCATGGGGAATCTTTTTTTAAAATTAATTTATTTTTAGTTGAAGGATAATTGCTTTTCAATATTGTGTTGGTTTCTGCCATATGTCAACATGAATCAGCCATAGGCATACATATGAACCTCCCTTCCACCTCCCACCCTATCCTACCCCTCTAGGTTGTCATAGAGCACTGGGTTTCAGCTCCCTGTGTCATACAGCAAATTCCCATCGGCTGACTGTTTTACATATGGTAATGCATATATTTCAATGCTACTCTATTTGGCCCACCCTGTCCTTCTCCAGGGAGGCAATGGAAACACAGACACAGAGAATCTTTAATGAAGTCTCAAGTTTACCCTAGGTGGGGCCCTCGGAATTCCTGACATCCTGACTCTGTTTCCAAACAGTCCTCCAAACACAGGATGTCCTGAGGTGAGTCCCTGAGCAGCTCTCACTATACTTTTCCAAAACCAATTCACCAAATAAACTGGAGAACCAGTAACAGTCATCACTCCAAGAGTCTTACCTAGGCTGCCTTCAGAATTTCCACTGGAGGAGACCATGGTCTCCTTTGAAGTCAAGAGGTTACAGGCAACAGAATTTACTTTGGACAGACTCTACTTTCTGGCCCCAAACCTGTTCTTTCATTCTGTGTGGATAAAATGAAGCTGTCCATGAGTGAGGAGACAGGACACCTCCCTAATACATGAGCAAAAGGCTTTTCTTTGGTTTGTTTTGAGAATATATATATAGATATATATATGCACACAAAAATGTGTATAAAATGAAGTGGGAAGGGAATAATAATAATAAATAGTAACTAGAATGCCATAGCTCCTCATAAACCCGGGAAAGTTTGTGTATGTTTTATTGTGGTAAAACATACATAAAATTTACCATTTACAGCATATTTAAGGGTATGGTGTCATTATGTACACTCACATTGTTATGCAACCGTCACCACCATCCACCTCCAGAACTTTTTCATCTTCCTAAACTGAAACTCTGTGCCCATTAAACAATAACTTTCAATTCCCCCTCCTCTCAACCACAGGCAACCGCATTCTACTTTCTAACTTTCGGTCTCTGTGAATCTGACTGCTGCAGACTGAAGCGACTTAGCAGCAGCAGCAGCAGATACCTCGTATAACTGGTATCCTTCAGTATCCATACTTTTGTGAAGTTACAAGCACTTCACGCCGTTTAACTTGTTTAATTATCATGCTAGCTCCATAAGGTAAGATTTTGCTTCCCAAGTGGCACAGTGGTAAAGAATCTGCCTGCCAATGCAGGCCACTGCAGCCTTGATCCCTGGGTCAGGAAGATCCCCTGGAGGAGGAAATGGCTCCCTACTCTAGTTTTGTTGCCTGGAAAATTCCATGGACAGAGGAGCCTGATGGGCTACAGTCCCTGGGGTTGCAGAGTCTGACACAACTGAGCAATTGACCGAATGTATGTATGTATGTATATAAGGTAGGATTACTAACCCATTTTATAGATGAGGACATTGAAACACAAATAGGTTAAGTGAGAAGTAGAAAGTAAATGTTCTGAGAGAAAGGAAAGATCTTCCTTAATTTGGTTCTCTGGACGCAGGGATCCACGAGGCAGACAATCCTCTTGGAGGCGCCTCTGAGCACCTGCCAGCCCCAGCTTTCCACATAAGTTACGGTCTGGGCAACTGGACAGGCACTCCCGCAGGAGAAAAGAGGGAATGTGTTGAACGAGTTAAGTGCCCCCCTGTTCCCACCCCACCACCCTCCCAGCACGCGTCGCAGGCTGAGCTGGTGACCCAGGCAGGATCGGAGCCAAAGGACTAATCCATCACAAAATAGACGTTCTATTTCGGGCAGGCGGCAGGAGCAGATGCTGGGCGCCTGCACATCGCGGAGGCAGTGTACAGGGAGGTGTCTGCGCAAGTCCTTTCGCATCCATGACTCCACTCACTGCCCAATGAGGAGACAGGGACTAGACAGAGGCAGCCAGTTCCCCATCAAAGCCTTAGGACGGTCGAAACCAGACAGGCTGGTGCCAGTGGGATTTCTTAGAAGAGCCCTTCTGAGAAACCCAGCTCTCTTACTTTCACTATGTTCAGAGTCTGCGAAAGCCACCTCAGTTACCTCCCGTTCCTTACAAACCCAACCCACTCCTTACCTCTTGATCCATCCTCCAGCCTCCCCACCACTCTGTTTCCACTCCCATCACAGTGGGTTTTTCTTTAAATCCACACGGGAATCTGCCCAAGTCCAGACTCCAGGATGGAATTGATGACTGGGAGGAAATCACCACCCCAGTGTCTAAATTAGGAGAAGGAAATCACTCATTGCCACTGCTCCCAGGACACTTCCTTCTCAAGGTGTTTCAGTGGCCAAAAGGCCTCGGTTTTTTATGAGGAGCAGCCCCTTTGTGCCCATGGAGAGCAAGTCCTGCTGCTTCCTCCTGTCCATAATCTTGGTCCATTTGTTCCCCTGTTTACATTGAACTGGACAGAGCAGACCAGTAATTCCTTTAGTAGCTGCACTCCCAAGACAGGTCAGGAAGGAGAGTGGAAGAAAAAAAAGAAAATACAGTGGGTGAACACTTCAACTTAGAAAGCCCAATTTTGAAATGAAATTGACTTTGAAATCAATCTTGATGGCTTGACAACTCCTTTGTAGGTATCATCAGTCCCGCCCAGGCAGAAAGAAGCATATTCTGGATCATGGAAAAAAGCATTTTACAGGTTTCATTAGAGATTCGGTGAGAGAGTTGTACAAATCTAAAGCTTTAAGTATCTAAAATGGAAGTCAGGACAATATCTAGCAGGTAAAGGGGTTTGTCTCTGGTTCTGTGGGTCTTTTTGACCTATATAACTGAAGGAGGGTTGCTGTACACTTCAAACTTACACAACATTGTAAATTAACTATACTTCAGGGCTTTTCTGGTGATCCAGTGCGGCAATGGCAACCCACTCCAGTACTCTTGCCTGGAAAATCCCATGGATGGAGGAACCTGGTGGGCTACAGTCCATGGGGTCACTAAGAGTTGGACATGACTGAATAACTTCACTTTCACTTTTCACTTTCATGCATTGGAGAAGGAAATGTCAACCCACTCCAGTGTTCTTGCCTGGAGAATCCCAGGGATAGAGGAGCCTGGTGGGCTGACGTCTATGGGGTCGCTTAGAGTGGGACACAGCTGAAGCGACTTAGCTGCAGCAGCAGCAGTGTTTAAGAATCCACCTTGCAATGCAAGGGACACCAGTTTGATCCGTTGTCCAGGAAGATTCCACATGCCGCAGAGCAACGAAGCTGCATATGCCACAAACTGAAGCCTCTGTGGTGAAACTGAAGCCCAGTGCCTAGAGCCCATGCTCCACAATGAAGGCCCCACTCACCACGATAAGAGAAAGCCCTTGCAGCAACAAAGACCCAGCACAGCCAAATAATAGAATAAATCTTATATATATATATGCATATATATATATACTTCAGTTTTTCAAAAAGTGGTTGGTATTCTTTTCCTGTAAATTTTCTAATCCTGCCAGTATGTTTGCCTAACCCAGGGGCTACTTTATGTTTTCCCTGTTTCTGTCTAGATCACTCATTTCACTATGGTTCTGTCTTTCTAAGAATTAGTCATGAGGGTATTTGGCCAAATGTCAGACTTCTATCTTACAGATCTCAAATATGATATAAAAAGCTTCTAAAATGCTCTCAAGCACACAGTTTATAAAAATAAGTAACTCAAGAGGCCTAGAGATTTGGAGTCCTGCCTGGACTTCATGCACAGAAGCTTGGGCACCTCTACTGCCCTCTGCACTCTGCTAGCCTCTCAGGCCTCCTCCTTGGCCCACAGGAGCAGCAGACCACAGAGGAGGAATGTCTTAGCGAGCTGGGTGCAGGAAGCAGGTTTGATACCTTGATGGTACATGAACAATCCAGGGCGCAAATGGATGACAAACACTGCCTCGGGTGAGCTAGGGGCAAGTGTATCATGCCTGAGAACCCAGAAATAATCCCCTCCTGCCTCATTCACTCTTAAAATGCTGCTCATCTCTATTAGTACCACTCAGCCCTTCCCTGGGCCCCTTTGCCATTTCTCTGTTCAGCCCTAGGCTCAGGCCCTTCTCTGAGCTTTGGCTTTTCGTACAGACTCTATCACCCAACCTCCACCTCAGCACAAGGAACCCTTTCTTACACCCCTGAAGCTATAGTGAGTTCACTGGTATAATAGAAAACAAGAGCTGAGTATGCTTTGGACATCAGTTAATGCAGTGATTTTTAAACAAGGTTCAAGAAGCCCTGGGGATTCCTCAGTGGGGAGGCCACTGAGTATGTGCACGTGTGTGAAATAGCAAGTACTCACAGCAGTAAGTACATCATCCCTCGGTCTCCGCAGGGGATCCGTTCCAGGACCCACAAGGATACCAGAATCCTGAGATGCTTACATCCATAAACTGGCGAAGTTCTGACCCTCTGCAACTGCCAGTTCAGCATCCACTGATTCTACCAACTGATCCCCAGTTGGTTGAATCTGTGGATGCAAAGCCCATAGATATGGAAAAACAGAGGCTCTGAAAGTGTCTTACACGTGCATACATATTTATCAACCAGAACAACAACAATAAAAAAAAACTTGTCTGTTTTCTGTCTGGGGCTACTTCATTGTGTGATAGGGGATTCTATTACTTAAAAAGTGGTTCCTATCTACCCTTTCATTATACGTAGGTTTGTGCCTTGGTGGGGTTTCCATGCCTGCATTACTCCACACAGATGTGATTACTCCTGGTTCTAGCCCCAGACGATGAGGATAAAGCCACATGACTCCATCCAGGCCAAGGTGGATTATTGCCAAGAATAACCCAGCATCCAGGGACTCAAACCATTTGCCTAAAATCTCTTCCATTCCAGTAAGGGTTGAGATGGAGCTGTCACAGGGAAACTCAGCAGGCTGAGGACAGTAAATGCAGTCTAGCACTTGGCTGGAACTAGAGCATGGCTCAAAAAAAAAAAAAAAAAAAAAAGGCACACAATGAATAAACCATGGTAGCAGCAGCTTTATTTAAACAAACATGCATGGTGCTAAATCCTTTTGCATTAGGACTTGAATTTTGTTTCCGTACACTCTTGAATTCTTAAGACTCACAGGAATCCACCTCAGCTTGTACCTTTTTCTTCAAAAAGTATTTCCTCAGGAGCCTAGATGCCTGTGTATTATTAAATATACCTGCTATTCTTTGGAGAAGGATGTCTATGTTCTTTAGTCTCAAAGCAACTCACACAGAACACTATGTATACTAAAGAGAACCCTCATGCACTGCTGCTGGGAAGGTAAATTGTTGCAGCCACTGTGGAAAACAATATGAAAGTTTATCAAGAAACAAAAAATAGAACTACCATATGATCCAGCAATTCCACTCCTGGGCATGTATCTGAAAAAAATAAAAACACTAATTCAAAAAGATACATGCACCCCAATGTTCACAGCTGCATTATTAACAATTGCCAATATATGGAAGCAAATGTGTATGTATATGTATGTATATATATATATATACATATATATATACACACACACACAATGGAATACTACTCGGCCATAAAAAAAAGAGTGAAATTTTTCCATTTGCAGCAACATGAATGGACTTGGAGGACATTATGCAGTCAGACAGAGAAAGACTAATCTTGTATGATCTCACTTACGTGTGGAATCTAAAAAATGCAGCAGACTAGTGAATATAACGAAAAAGAAGCAGACTCACAGACATAGAGAACAAACTAGTGTTTACCAGTGGGGTACTCTGGGGATAGGGGACTAATAGGTACAAAGTCTTGCTGCCGCTAATGCTGCTGCATCACTTTAGTCGTGTCTGACTCTGTGTGACCCCATGGATGGCAGCCCACCAGGCTCCCCCGTCCCTGGGATTCTCCAGGCAAGAACACTGGAGTGGGTTGCCATTTCCTTCTCCAATGCATGAAAGTGAAAAGTGAAAGTGAAGTCGCTCAGTCGTGTCCGACTCTTAGCGACCCCGTGGACTGCAGCCTACCAGGTTCCTCTGTCCGTGGGATTTTCCAGGCAAGAGTACTGGAGTGGGGTGCCATCGCCTTCTCCAACAAACTCTTAGGTATAGAATAAACTACAAAAATATATTGCACATCATGGGGAATATAGCCAATATTTTACAATAACTATAGATGGAGTACAACCTTTGAATCTGTGAATTATTATGTTGTATACATGTAACATATAATATTGTACATTAACTGTATTTCATTAAAAAAAAATAAGACCACAGTCCCTAAGGGAATCCCAGGCTCACCCTGGATATGTAGTGATTGCTAATTCATGAAACTCAGAGTATGATCATAATGATGATCCTAATAATATCTATGGAGCCCTTCTATGTACTTGATGCGATGCTATGTACTGTATATTTAACATAAGAAGAAACATTTCCAAGGTCAAAGCTTAGATGTGGCAGAAGTGGGATTCAAGCAAAAATTTCCTAATTCCAGAAACCATATTCTTTTTTTGATTTCTTGAGCTTTTTATTTTGTATTGGGGTACAGCCAATTAACAATGCTGTGATAGTTTCAGGTGAACAGCAAAGGGACTCAGCCATACATACACATGTATCCATTCTCCCCTAAAATCCCCCTCCTATCCAGGCTGCCACATTACATTGAGCAGATTTCTAGGTGCTATACAATAGGTCCTTGTTGGTTATCCATTTTAAATATAGCAGTGTGTCCATAACCACCTCAAACTCCCTAACTGTCCCTTCCCCCCAGCAACCATATGTTCATTTTCTAAGTCTGTGAGTCTCTTTCTCAAAAACCGTATTCTTAATTTCAGCACTATGTACTGTATTGTTACACTGCCCTCACTGGAACCAGAGACAGTCCTCACTAAATGGTGGCGATCAAAATGAATGTGTGAGAGAGGAACCTCACCTTGACTTAAACTTCTCTGGACTTCTACTCTCAACAGAAGACTCCATCATTGACTAATAATGAGGAGATAAAGAGCAGCATGTGCTCAAGAGATTTATTTCAGATCCAGCAGCCCTTTGGCATGTCCTGTTGAAATAGTCAAATACCTAAGGCATTGCTCAGACCCAGCTGCCAGGGTCTGTCCCACAGTCACTAGATCATAAAGCAAAGAGATCCCACCTGACACAAGCTAAGAGAGCCCCCCACAGCCAAATTAAGGAGAAAACAAGGCTCAAGAAACATGGATGGCATCTGAACAGCTCACACATTCAGCTGTTGTGCATTGAGTACATAATTGAGTGCTGAGCTTTGACATCTGATGCAGCTCCTCCCTCCCCCATCCTCACCCCTCCATCAGCCAGTTGTTGTCTGGCCAACTGCAGGGACAACTGGTGGCCCCTCTCTTTCCCCATAAATACACACACACGTATATACACACATACACATATATATTTGACTCTGAATATAAATTAATTTCACTTTGTGAATGACATGAACAGGCTTTATGGTAAAGAACTAATAACCTCATTTCTTAAGAGATAAAAGAAGGAACGGAGTGCATAATAAATATCCTGGTGTCAAGGCCTTTTCAGGCATATATCCCTGAAAAGGAAAAATGCCTAAAAAGGGGATCTATGTAGAGGTGGGGTAGAGCAGTGGGCCACAAATTTTAAAACACACAAAAATCACCTGAAGATCTTATTAAAGTGCAGAATTTGACGCATTAGGTGGTGCCTGGGATTCTGCATTTCCATCAGTGAAAGTGAAAGTTGCTCAGTCGTGTCTGACTCTTTGTAACACCATCTGTAGTTCAGCAGGCTCCTTTGTCCATGAAATTCTCCAGGCAAGAATACTGGAGTGGGTAGCCATTCCCTTCTCCAGGGGATGTTCCTGACCCAGGGATTAAACCTGGGTCTACTGCACTGCAAGCAGATTCTTTACCATCTGAGCAGATCCTTTACCACCTTTCTTTACCAAAGGAAGCCCTATTTCTATCCAGGTAATGGCACTGGCGCTTGTCTGAGGACCATACTTTAAAAAGCAGAGGCTTAGTCTAAGAAGAGGGTGATAGGGATCAAACAAATATGGAGGAAAGAGATGGGCGAGCGGCCCCCTAAAAGACTCCTGAATTGCTACAAAACAGGGAAAGTAGGACAGGACTGATGTGTGCTGTCTTATTCTGGCAAAATTACATATAAGAGAATTACAGGAATCTAATTGTCTTCAGAATTTGTAGGCTAATCTTATGTCTTGGTCCTATATGGAATATTACTGTAGAGTGGTCTAGACCAGTGCTTCTTAATCCCAGTTGCATTTTAGAATTACTAGAGTACTGAAAATTTATTTGTGCTAAATTGTTGCTCAAATAATTAAATCTTAATACTGGAGGAAGAGCCCTAGCTCCAAGTTTGTTGGTTTGTTGGTCTAAGTGTTTCATGTGGCAAAGCTTACTCTGGACAAAGAAGTCCATATTCTGGCTGGAACAGAGTTAACCTCAGAGTCTGACTCAGTGGAACAAGCCCTACTTAGCTGAAGAACTGAAGCTTGGTCATTTTTCTATTTTGGGATTGCTTGTCTGTACTTGCCAATGATTTTCAGAGTGATACCAGGTAGGCTTATGAATGTAACATTCCAAGCCCAAGGCTGGTGACAAGACTCCCGTGCCTTTCTTGGATAGTCTGTTTTTCCCTTTATTGTTTTATTTGTTACCCAAAGTCATGCTGTTTGAATAAATTTTCTCTTAGAAGTCTGGGGGAGACTACTAAGTCTTCAGTCATAGGAATATCACTCACATCCAATCCTTGGCCTCCAGATCTTATTGATCCAGATTTATAGGAATTCCTCCCATTCCAGATCAGACCTAGAGATTTGAGAGGGCAGGAGAGCCCACTCCTCACTCTGGACTCATACCCTAAGGAGCTGTATGACTAGGGAGTGAGAAGATAGTTGAACTCCCTGATTCATCGCTTCATCATGATCAACCCACAGAAGTTCTCCGGAGAACTCAAGGTTCGCCAGAGAAGCAGAACCGATAGAATGTATAGGTATACAAGAGATTTACTCTGAGTTGTTTCACAGGATTATGGAGGCTGAGAAGTCCCAAATCGGAGACCCAGGAGAGCTGATAGTGTGTGTGCGTGTGCTTAGTCATGCAGTCGTGTCTGACTCTTTGTGACCCCGTGGACTGTAGCCCGCCAGGCTCTTCTGTCCACGGAATTCCCCAGGCAAGAATACTGGCGTGGATTGCCATGCCCTCCTCCAGGAAATCTTCCCAATCCAGGGATTGAACCCAGATCTCCCACATTGCAGGTGGATTCTTTACCAGCTGAGCCACAGTTTAGTCCAAATCTGAAAGCAGGAAAAGCTGATGTTCCAGCTCAAAAACAGGCAGACAGAGAAAGCATGAATTCTCCCTTATTGACCATTTTTTATTTCATTCAACCTTACTTTATATGTGATTCATATGATTCACGTGTGATTCATATAGCCCTATCTCAGAATGTAATTATCAAAGAGCAAGGTCCAATTAAAAAACATTAGCTTCAAAATATCTCAACTTTTTATTCACATTTCTCTATACCTGGAAGGAATATATAATCCACCAGAAACCCTTTATAATCCCCCTGTTTCCCTATATGTTTCCCTTACACCCCATAGCTGCTTAGAACCCTTCTTTCCATAACTTTCAACTAACTCCACTCCAAGTTTTAGACCATAATAATCTGGCATATTACTCGTAC
>NW_011494769.1:2194164-2198387 GCF_000754665.1 Bison bison bison
TGGCCAAAATGTTTGTTCAAGCTTTCTATAACATCGTACATGAAACCCAAATAAATTTTTTGGCCAGCTCAATATTATTTTAGACATTATCTTTAAATCTTTAAATACCTCCAATAGGAATTCTATCAAAATATGTATGTCTGTATGCATTTGGTCTTTTACCCCTAATTCGGTCCAGCTTCTAGGATATCGTCATGAAAAGACCATAAACCTCTGCTGCAGCCAACATTCCTGGTTTTTGTTTATGCCCTATATATGCCTTCATCTCCCTCTCCCTGCCCCTGGTCTAAATCCTATCTGTCCTCCAAGGGCAGCTTGTATTTCCTCTTTATGAAGCATGTACTAGTTACTCCAGCTCACTATAATCTCTGTTTCGTTGGATCTCATAGGCAATATTACTGTCCGTATGGCTTTCTTGCCACTGTCACATACTACCTGATCCTTCTTGTACTGAAGCAGTAAGTCAGAATTATTAAAAGCTTATTTGACATTGTAGTCAAATATGTGCATGCCTGCTAAGTTGCTTCAGTCGTGTCCGACTCTTTGCGACCCTATGGATTGTAGCCCTTCAGGCTCCTCTGTCCATGGGAATCTCCAGGCAAGAATACTGGAGTGGGTTGCCGTGCCCTCCTCCAGGGGATCTTCCCAACCCAGGGATCAAACCCCGCATCGCGTATGTCTACTGTATTGGCATAAAGGTTCTTTACTACTATCGCCACCTAGGGAGCCCCTGGAGTGAAATACATCTAGGTTCAAATCTGACATTGCCAATTAACTGGTTATATGACCGTGGGCATGTGTTTAATTAACTTTCTTAATTTCAGGCTGTGTATTAGAAAACAAGAATAATAATGACCTGCCTTGCAGAGTAGTAGAGAAGGTTAAATTAATGAGAATAACGATTGTACAACCTTACTTTATATGTGATTCATATGATTCATGTGTGATTCATATAGCCCTATCTCAGAATGTAATTATCAAAGAGCAAGGTCCAATTAAAAAACATTAGCTTCAAAATATCTCAACTTTTTATTCACATTTCTCTATACCTGGAAGGAATATATAATCCACCAGAAACCCTTTATAATCCCCCTGTTTCCCTATATGTTTCCCTTACACCCCATAGCTGCTTAGAACCCTTCTTTCCATAACTTTCAACTAACTCCACTCCAAGTTTTAGACCATAATAATCTGGCATATTACTCGTACCCCTTTCCTCTCTTCCAATTCTGTGTCTGTCTCCCCATTCCTACAGGTCTCCAGAACAAACACAGTTGATATGACAAAGGCCGGTACTTTCACACACACACTTGGAGGGGAGGAAGGGGGAAAGGCCAACAAGCACAGGGAGAAGGCCAAACACTCTCGGGTTATTTATGTTCTGCCACATGCGTAAAGAATTTAGCACGACTTGGCACATCATACATGCTCCCCAAAGGGCAGCCCCTCTGATTTTATTACTGTCATGTATTGCTGAATAAAACAAGAATTATACTTTTATGTATATATGCAGTCTCCTCAACTAAATTGCAGAATCTTTTAAAGAAATAACTTTGTCTTATACTCTTTTTTTTGAAGTATAGCTGATGTACAACATTTTGTTAGTTTTAGGCGTACAACAAAGTGATTCAATCATATATATCCTGTTTCAGATTCTTATCCCTTATAGGTTATTACAAAATCCTGAGTAGAGTTCCATGTGCTATATAGTAAGACTATGTTGGTTATCTATTTTATATATAACTGTGTATATATGTTAATATCAAGCTCCTAACTTATCCCTCCCCCCCCATGCATTATACATTTTGACACTCTATAACAGTGATGCTCAGTAGACCTTTCTGCAACGATGAAAATGGTCTACTATCTTTGCTGTCCAAGATTGTAGCCACCAGCTACCCTTGAGTGTTGGGTACTTGAAACACGGCTAGTACAACAAAGGAATTTTATTTATTGAATTCATCCAATTTACATTTCAAAGTCCAATGTGGCTAGTGGCTCCCATTAGCCACAGAGGGCAGAGCAGATAATGTCTGCACTTTTTCACAAAGTAGACACATAGTAACATTTATTGGCTGGGAGGATGGATAAGTGATTATATGAACCAAACTCTAAACTATACACATTACAGTGCTGATACTTTTCTATTAGTACAAGCAGATAATTTTACAATCTACTGACCTAAGTGGGCAGTAGCTACTTTCCAATTGTTTTATTCTTTGGAGTAGCTTTCTTGCTGTAGGAAAATTATTAATAACAAATGCTAAAACAAATAAAGCAGATTCTACATTTAGGCCTCACTTTGTCTCTGCTCACTATAAATTCATTCTGACTGTGAGGTCATCCTCTTTTGTTTTTCAGAAAAAAAAAAGCAAAAAAACCTGTGATGTACATGTTTTATTTAATGGTGGATTCTTGTTATGACATTTCCCTTCAGGAATGAAAGAGGAAGAGATAAGTTATTGTCGATGCAGCCACAAGCAAATTCAACCATCTTCCTCAGCACTGAAGAGAAATGTCAAAAAAGATTAATCATGCATTAAAGATGCATGGACATGTTAGCCCTCTTATATATTGAAGGACTCGGTTGTGTTTAAACACTTATAGTCCATCATGAGATAGTCAGGGACTTGGCAGCCTTGAAAAAATATTTATATCAGTAGCTCTATGACCTCAACTGTCTCAATACAAAGATAGAAGAAAATATTTCATTGATAGTTCATCTGAATTATGGTTGTTAAATTTTAAGGCTATTGAGATTTGTAAAAGAGTATCTTCACATAGTTGAATTTATTTCTTCATCATTTTATGTTTTTAGAACATCACATTTGAAGAAGGCCTTGTGTGTTTAGGTCAATTTCTCTTCCAGGATGACAGTTAAGAAGTCACAAAATGATTCCTAAAACAGGAAGGGAAGGAAAACATATCCAATCTGAACAGAAGTTCAGTTCAGTTCAGTTGCTCAGTCGTGTCCAGCTCTTTGCGATCCCATGGATTGCAGCACACCAGGCTTCCCTGTCCATCGCCAAATCCCGGAGCTTGCTCAAACTCATGTCCACCGAGTCCGTGGTGCCATCCAACCATCTCATCCTCTGTCATCCCCTTCTCCTCCCACCTTCAATCTTTCCCAGCACATATCAAGAATTGAGTACCCAAAAACATTATGCTAAGTGAAATAAGCCAGTTGCAAAAGGACAAATATTGCATTTTCTACTTACATGACATACGTAGAATAGGCAAATTCTTAGAGATCATAGATTTCAGGTTACCAGGGACTGGGGAGAGGAAGGGATGGAGCAGTATTGCTTACCAGTTACAGAGTTTCCATTTGCAGGGATGGGGGCGGGGGAGGATGAAAAAAATTTGATAACAGTGGTGACGGTTGCACACTATCATGAATGTAATCAATGCCACTAAATCTTACACTTAAAATTTGTTAAAATGGCAATGTTTATGTTACATTATTATAATAACAGAATAAAAAGAATTGGGTAATGCAGAAAATCCCATGGGCAGAGGAGCCTGGTAGGCTGCAGTCCATGGGGTCGCTGAGAGTCGGACACGATTGAGCGACGTCCTCTTTTCACTTTCATGCATTGGAGAAGGAAATGGCAACTCACTCCAATGTTCTTGCCTGGAGAATCCCAGGGACGGGGAAGCCTGGTGGGCTGCCATCTATGGGGTCACACAGAGTCGGACACGACTGAAGTGACTTAGCAATGAAAGCTTGGGGCTTCCCAGGAGGCCCTGGTGGTAAGGAACCCTCCTGCCAATGCAGAAGATGTGACAATCGTGAGTTCCATCCCTGAGTCGGGAAGATCCCCTGGAGAAGGGCACGACAACCCACTCCAATATTCTTGCCTAGAGAATCCCATGGACAAGGGAGCCTGGAGGGCTATAGTCCATAGAGTTGCAAAGAATAGGACAGCACAGGAGAGTGGTTAAATAAGTTATGGAGCAAACATGCAATGGAATACTATATGGCCTTTGGGGAAAATGAGGCACAGTACTATATGGAGCCAACCCAGTGTTATTTTGTTAAGTGAAAAGGGCAATGTGAGAATAGTGTGTATGGTACCATTAAACAAGAGATGCTCATAACGTCTCTTGTCTCTGGGGAAAATGAAGAATGTATGTAACCTTTGAATTTTGTGCTATTTATTTGTATTGCTTATTAGATAGATAGAATGGGTAGATAGATAGACTCACATTTTAACAATGAT
>NW_011494769.1:2198487-2198663 GCF_000754665.1 Bison bison bison
AAAATCCCATGGATGGAGGAGCCTGGTAGGCTGCAGTCCATGGGGTTGCTAGAGTCGGACATGACTGAGCGACTTCACTTTCACTTTTCACTTCCATGCACTGGAGGAGGAAATGGCAATCCACTCCAGTGTTCTTGCCTGGAGAATCCCAGGGACGGGGAAGCCTGGTGGGCTGC
>NW_011494769.1:2198978-2220952 GCF_000754665.1 Bison bison bison
GACTCACATTTTAACAATGATATGTTCTGTGATACAGTGTGATCTGGAATATATTACCCCGAAATCCTCTGGTCTTGGTAACAAAGGTGCCCAGAAGAAAGAAATGGTAGTTATCATGCTCAGACACTCAGTTATGTCCGACTCTTTGTGACCCCATGGATTGTAGCCTGCCAGGCTCCTCTGTCCATGAGATTTTCCAGGCAAGAATACTGGCTGCTGCTCCTGCTAAGTCGCTTCAGTTGTGTCCGACTCTGTGCGACCCCATAGACGGCAGCCCACCAGGCTCCCCCATCCCTGGGATTCTCCAGGCAAGAATACTGGAGTGGGGTGCTATTTCCTCCTCTAGGGGATCTTCCCAACCCAGGGATCAAACCCACATTTCCTGTGTCTCCTGCATTAGTAGACAGATTCTTTCCTACTGAGCCTCTTAGGAAGTTCATGAGTTTCAAGATAGATTCAAATTACCTGTTAGAAATGGTTCTTTCTTGAGACACCACCTATTCAAACCACAGAAAAAAGTTCGCTTTTCCAATCATCAAAATCACTTATTAAAGAGGGGAATATTGTTACTAATCTAGATCACTGAAGAGGCTTATCCTGTACCCTGTCTTTTTCCTGGACTGCCTGCTACAGGAGGAGTGGATTTACTGTGCTTCTCCTTTGTAATTCATTGTCTCTAAATTACATTTTCCTCTTTCATTCCGCCCATATGTTTGACAGGTGCTTAACTTCTGGAGTCCCTCACCCAATCGCCACATGTTCTCTCTTGTATGTAGTTGTCCAAGGCTCAGAAGTGAACTACATTCTGTTCAAGAGTACAAGCCATTCTTGTGCTGTACAAATCATGGTTTCCAGAAAAGAGCACATCCCTGTGGGCTTTGGGTTGATACTAAATTCCTGGGGGGAGCAGGGAAGGATCTTTCCAGCTCTCCCTTTTCATTTACTCCTAGCTGTTTGGTAGCTGATGTCCTCACTTCAAATCCTTGGCTATGATCATTGCAAAAAGGACTCTGGGGCACAATCACATAACAGGGGTGTTCTCTGGGATGACATGGACCATCTCTTGATCAAGATTCAGAATCAAAGGCACTGGAAACTATGACTATGTCGGCATCTTTTATTAAGTGGTTTTTATCTTAACCATCTTTTATTACATGGTTATTAAATTTCTTCCTTCCCAGTCTTGCATTTTCTTCCCTCACTGACCCATATGTGTGCAAAAGGACATTCACACTTTCATGGAAACCTCAGTTCTCTCCCCAGCACTGTGAGCTATCAGTTGCTTGATAGAGAACAGTGCCCTGGAGGTGAGGATTGTACTGGCACTTTCACACATTTGGGCCTTCCATTTGCAACCCTGTCTATAATTTCCTGTTATTCTTACAGTGAGCAACTGACGTATTCCAGATTTTATCCCATTAGAAATGGGTCATTTAGCGATCACTGTGGATCACAATAAACTGTGGAAAATTCTGAAAGAGATGGGAATACCAGACCACCTGATCTGCCTCTTGAGAAACCTATATCCAGGTCAGGAAGCAACAGTTAGAACTGGACATGGAACAACAGACTGGTTCCAAATAGGAAAAGGAGTACGTCAAGGCTGTATATTGTCACTCTGTTTATTTAACTTATATACAGAGTACATCATGAGAAATGCTGGACTGGAAGAAACACAAGCTGGAATCAAGATTGCCAGGAGAAATATCAATAACCTCAGATATGCAGATGACACCACCCTCATGGCAGAAAGTGAAGAGGAACTAAAAAGCCTCTTGATGAAAGTGAAAGCAGAGAGTGAAAAAGTTGGCTTAAAGCTCAACATTCAGAAAACGAAGATCATGGCATCTGGTCCCATCACTTCATGGGAAATAGATGGGGAAACAGTGGAAACAGCGTCAGACTTTATTTTTTTGGGCTCCATAATCACTGCAGATGGTGACTGTAGCCATGAAATTAAAAGATGCTTACTCCTTGGAAGGAAAGCTATGACCAACCTAGATAGCATATTCAAAAGCAGAGACATTACTTTGCCAACAAAGGTTCGCCTAGTCAAGGCTATGATTTTTCCTGTGGTCATGTATGGATGTGAGAGTTGGACTGTGAAGAAGGCTGAGTGCCAAAGAATTGATGCTTTTGAACTGTGGTGTTGGAGAAGACTCTTAAGAGTCCCTTGGACTGCAAGGAGATCCAATCAGTCCATTCTGAAGGAGATCAGCCGTGGGATTTCTAAAGAAGGAATGACGCTAAAGCTGAAACTCCAGTACTTTGGCCACCTCATGTGAAGAGTCGACTCATTGGAAAAGACTCTGATGCTGGGAGGGATTGGGGGCAGGAGGAGAAGGGGACAACAGAGGATGAGATGGCTGGATGGCATCACTGACTCGATGGACGTGAGTCTGGGTGAACTCCGGGAGTTGGTGATGGACAGGGAGGCCTGGCGTGCTGCGATTCATGGGGTCGCAAAGAGTTGGACACGACTGAGCGACTGAACTGAACTGAAAGAATGCCCAGGTGGTGCTGGGGTAAAGAATCTGCCTGCCAATGCAGGAGACACAAAAGACGTGGGTTTGATCCTGGGTCAGGAAGATCCCTTGGAGAAGGAAATGGCAACCCACTCCAGTATTCTTACCTGGAAAAATTCAATAGACAGAGGAGCCTGGTGGGCTATAGCCCATGGAGTCACAGAGTCAGACATGACTGAGCACACAGTCTTCTCTTCTCGTTATAAATTCCATGAAGGCAGGGATTGTTGTGTCTGTTCCCTGCTGTATCCTCTTTGTCTGGTTCAGAGTAGGCACTCTGGAATGAAGGCATGAATGAACAGTTGTGTAGTTCTCCTTCCTTCATGTTAGATGGGCTAACCTACAACTTTTCCCTGAGGCATGAAAAATGGGTCGATTCAAAGGAGTAGGAACCAGTACTTAGGTTTCAATGGCTGTGTTCTAAGCATTTTGCATTTTGACTCTCACTGTGTTGTCTGCTCAGTACCATCCCCACACCCACCATCCCCACACCCACCGTGAGCAGTATTTGGAGACTGCTTTCCCTTCCTCTGGAAACTTCACCAGGCCAGCTCCATCTGTCTGACCACCTTGGAGCCTCCATTTTAACACAGCATGACCTTAGATCCAGCCCTCATTTTGTTGGGTATAGGAGTAGACTAGACTTCTTGTTCAAGCTAGACAAAAGATCTCCCCAGAAAACTTGGAATCCAGACCAGGGGATCCAAACTCAGGCTGGTTGTGCTAATGAATTGAGAAAATAGAAACCTGGGAGCTACTGAGAGCGACCACCTTTTCAGTTATGCAGACTGGCCAACAGAAAGCTGGTCTGCAGCAAAGAGAAGAGTAGACGGATCATGCAGAGAGTCACAGAGATGTCAGACCAAACGTGGTCCTGATGCCCTGGGAGTCCCTGATTTCAATGTACTCTTGAGAATCAGCTATACTCCCATCTTAGATTTTTTAAAATACCCTTATATCCATATACTGCATTCTCTCTTTCTTTTTAAAAGCTCATTAAAGGTGATTTCTATCCCTTATTAAGAAAACTACTCATTAAGATAAGGGTAGAGGATTAAGAGGTACAAATTATAATGAATAAAATAAATAAGCTACAATGATGTATTATATAATACAGGAAATACAGCCAGTATTTTGTAGAAGCTAATGGGATAGAACCTTTAAAATTTGTGAATCACTCTGTTGTACACCTGTAACTTCTGTAATATTGTACAGCAACTATGTGTGTGTGCTAAGTCGCTTCAATGGTGTCTGCCTCTTGGTGACCCTATGGACTGTAGCCCACCAGGCTCCTCTGCGCATGGGATTTTCCAGGCAAGAATACCGGAGTGGGTTGCCATGCCCTCCTGCAGGAGATCGTCCCAACCCAGGAATTGAACCAGCATATCTTTGTCTCCTGCATTGGCAGGCAGGTTCTTTACCACTAGTGCCACTTGGGAAGCCCATACAGTAGCTATACTTCACTTTTTTAAAGAACTGGAAAAAAATAAAACTTTATTACATCATTTAATGTTGAGAGAAACCTGTTGGGGTAACTAATCTCTCTCTGATTTTACAGATGAAGTTTTGGGACGGTTAAGTATCATGTCCAATCACTACAGGAAAGTAGCAGAGCTGGGATTTGATCCCAGACCAGACAGATTTCAGAGCTTGAGTCAAGATTTCCACTTTGTGATTCTGTCAAGTCCATTTGTCTTTTAAAAATTTTATTCTATAGATTTTACACTCATAACGCAGACAGACTAGTATGATTCCCACATGAACTGATTGACCAACTTCAACCATTATACACGTTTACCACACTTGTTTCTTGATTGCCTTGTAAGCTGGGGGCTGTCAAAGAGAAGAGAACTCTTTAGGGTTTGAGGCCTTGGAGTGGGGTCCACAGTATGGTTGTGCAGTGATCCTCCGTGGAGAACTGCAGAAAAATAAGAGGTGTTGAACTCAAAGAAGCACGGCTGCCAAGAGTAGAGAGGTCTACAGTGCTGTCAGAGGCAAGAAGGTAGGTTGCATCACCCCAGAGGGTGTTTTTCCAGCCTCAGTGGAAAATGCTACATATTGGAAGACCCTTTAGAGTTAAAAGAAATGCAAAATGTAGACCCCGCCCCACTTCTAAACATATGGCCTGTTTGTGATAGCCAAGTATGATTTATGCTCAATTGTTACCACTGAGATAAGGTCTTGAGAGGCCTCAGGATCAGGATTCATTTGTTTTGATCTTGCTCTGGTTCCTCTCTGCCCTGGTTAATGATTTACAAGCGACACCTTGGTAACAGCTAAAGGACTCTCTCTCCCTGTTCTCTTTAAGGGCAGGGAGTAACCCTGAGCCTGGGGACAATCCCATCACCCATGATTAGAGATGCACCCAGGACACTGTAGGAACTGACCGGAGCTTTGTTCAATGAGATGGCAGCTCCACAGCCTGACACTCTGCTGACAGCTGCTGTTTCCCTTCTCTCTCTCTCTCTCCCTCTTGCCAGAAGGACATTTATGTAAGCGCCACTGGCTGGGTACTGAGTAAACCAAGATAAGAAATGAAATGGCTGGACTCAGCAGGGTAGCGGAGTGTGTTTTCTCACACTAAGAAGCCCAGCCCCAGAACTGCCAAGATGAGCTAGAGTCATTCTCAGGAGATTCCCATGCTGGGGGCTTCTCCCCCATCACGACTCTTTGGGCCCACGAAGTTATTCCTGGGATGGAGGCAGATGACAGCCCTAATACTCATCTCACAGGAAATTTAGGAGATCAAATAAGATTGTGATGGGGAGGCATTCTGTGAACCTCACAATACCATGCAACTGTAAAGGACTGACATTTCTACTACGGTTTAACATCATACCCGGGGAACCAGCCTCCCACACTCAGGCCTTTTTCAGCCTGAAATCCAGGTCTCATTCTTGGGGAAGAAAGCTTCATTCAGGATCTATTTCTAAATGACAGTCACTCCTGAAAAGAATCCATCAATATTTATAATTCACATGCAAAATGTGTCAGGCATATTTAGTAAGCTTCCCATGAGTTCCTTGTGCCCAGCAACCCAAACAGAAAAAGCAACATATGGAATTCGTAGTTATCTGGTACCAACTCGATCTGAATGAACAAACTTGTCTATTTTTCCAAATGCGAACCTGGTACAAGTATTACTGCTTGTGTGGGGAGTAAATTATGCTCTTGCTACTTGCATTTCATTATCTCTATTTTCCTCAGAATGAACTATTTGTATTCCTGGCAAAGAGAGACGACCATTGAATCTAGTGTGTACGACCTCTGATGTTCCAACACAGCTCTATGCCCTGCCTTTTCCAATTTCAAACCCTCAACTCCAAGAGTTTCTCCTCCCTCCTGAGTGCATTGTATCAGGCACCATCTCAATAACAATTTTTTCCAGTGGAAAGCATGTAGCTATTAACTCCACTACTAGCAGTGAACCATGTGAGTCTGAATGGGAAGAAACTAGAGAAGAAAAAACAAGCACCTTTTCTGCTGGGCTCTTGTCTGAAAGGGTAGGAGATTTCAACTCAACACAAGGAAGAACTCTGAAGCAATCAGAGATGCAGAATGGACTCTCTTGAATGAAACCAGTCCCTCACCAGCAGATGTGAGCAAATACTGAGGAAGGATGCTGTGTAGGGAATTCAGATATCTGAGAAGAGGCTGGACTAACTGCATACAATACCACTGCCACCCTGGGAGCCTGTGAGTCTATGAGCGTGCTGAATGGCTGATAAAAAGTAGGAAGACCTCCTACACTGTGGGTGGGAATGTAAATTGGTACACCCACTCTGGAAAACAGTATAGAGGTTCTTCAAAACACTAAATATAGAGTTGCCATATGATCCAGCAATCCCACTTCTGGGCATATATCCAGACAAAACTTATAATTCAAAAAGATACATGCATCCTGATGTTCATAGCACAGTTAGGGAGTTGTTGACCGAAACCACCCCTCTTGGCCAGGCACAATGATAACAACTTGCCTGAGTTGTCTCACAACAGGAGGTCCCAATAAAGAAGGAGGTGCTGCCAGTAGAAAACTAACTGGGAGAATTCAGGAGGGGCTGAAAGGAGGTGGGGAACATGCCAGCCCACAAGAGGGAAAAGACAGTACATCTTGCCAACCTCCCAGAAATCCTCACGGTGGCTGAGAGATGCTCATGCCACCAGGAAGGACCATGAATCAGAATGACTGGCCAGAGACAACCCAGAAACTAACCCAACGACCATACAACCTGAGACTGTGAGCCACATGGCGGTTTTCCTGCTTGGTCAGCATGTGTGTCTCCTCCGACAATCCATTTCTACGTGTTAGACAAGAACCCCCTCTCAGGCCCCGGAAGGAGCCCCCTTTCCTAGCAGCAACACTATCCACATTAGCCAAGACATGGAAGCAACCTAAATTGTCATCCACAAATGAGTAGATAAAGAAGATAGGGTGTGTGTATAAAATGGAATACTACTCAGCCACAGAAAAGAATTAACTAATGCCATTTGCAGCAACATAGATGGACCTCGAGGTTATTATACTAAGTGAAGTAAGTCAGAAAGACAAAGATAAATGCCATATGGTATTACCTATATGTCGGAGAAGGTGATGGCACCCCACTCCAGTACTCTTGCCTAGAAAATCCCATGGTTGGAAGAGCCTGGTAGGCTGCAGTCCATGGGGTCGAGAAGAGTCGGACACGACTGAGCGACTTCACTTTCACTTTTCACTTTCATGCATTGGAGAAGGAAATGGCAACCCACTCCAGTGGTCTTGCCTGGAGAATCCCAGGGACAGGGGAGCCTGGTGGGCTGCCATCTATGGGGTCGCACAGAGTCAGACACAACTGAAGCGACTTAGCATTACTTATATGTGGAATCTAAAATCTGACACGAATGAACTTATTTATGAAACAGACTCATAGACATGGAGAACAGATTTGTGGTTGCCACGTGGGGGTGGGGTGGTGAGGGAGGGTTGGACTGGGAGTTTGGGATTAGCAGATGAAAACTATCATACATAGAATGGATAAACAACGAGGTCTGCTGCATCACACAGGGCACTGTATTCAATGTCCCATGGTAAACCATAATGGAAAAGAATATTAAAAAGAATGCATGTATATATGTACACACACACACACATATATATACGTATGTATACACGCATATGTACATGCATTCCTTCATGATTTTGTATATATATGACTGAGTCACTTTAGTGTACAGCAGTAATTAACACAATACTGTAAATTAACTGTACTTGAATAAAATAAAAAATAAAAGTAGGAGAGGCCCCTGTGGTATTGTTTGAGTGAGTTAGAAAATTCTGCTTAAAAAGACTTTCATTGATACCTGAATCTTTGGGGTCAAACATTTTTCTTTTACTAAGGTGTTTTTCTTTCTTTAAAGAAATAGTAATTTTAAAACTTCATCCTTGGAGTGAAAGAACTTAAAAAAATCTGCCCCCTCTACCAAGAGAGAAAAGATGGAGGCCCCATAAAATTATGAACAGAGAGAAAAAAGGAAGGAAGGAGAGAGGGAGGGTGGAAAGCAGACCTATGAGAAAATCTACCCACACTACAATCGTTTGGGACAAAGTCTGACATGGGCTGAGACATCTTTAGAATTTCTCAAATACTTGTAGAGTATCTCTTACAAATATTTCCGCCCCAGCATCTCAAACATCTAGCAATTTTACCAGGGCACTTTCAATATAGATTCCAACCTTCACAGCTGTGCACTGCCTCCCTGACCTTACCCCTTACTCCACCCAACTAGCCCATGCTCAGTGTCAGAATCCTAAGATCTTCAGCGGGAGGGTAACTTCAACCAAGAGCCTTCCTCTCTTTACCGGTCAGTGACTTGGGCTTTTACCTCTGCCCTTCCATCTCCTACTGTTCCCTTAAGCCCATTATAAGAGTCTGGTAAAGACAAAATCAGCAAAAGGCTTTGTAATGAGGTACCCTCTCTCTGCTGGCTCAGTTGGTAAAGAATCCTCCTGCAATACAGGAGACACGAGAGACTTGGGTTTGATCCCTGCATCAGGAAAATCCCCTAGAGGAGGGAATGGCAACCTACTCCAGCATTTTTGCTGGAAAATCCAATGGACAGAGGGACCTGGCCAGCTAAAGTTCATGGGGTCACAAACAGTCAGACATAACTGAAGTGACTTAGCACTTAAACATTCTCTCCTTGTAGCCTTGGGCAAGATAGCGACTTACCTCAGTTTTTCCACCTGTAAACTGAGTCTAAAAATACCTTTCTCACAAGGACACTGCATTAGCACAACATAGAATGGATGCTTGTGTCAGTCAGGGCCCAGGTTGGATGTTGGTGGCATATTTAATCTGAGTGTTTTAAGAAGACTTCATGAATAAACAATTGACAAAAGCCACAGAAGACCAGACAGTGTTAAACTTCATACTTTTCTCTAAATACAGTAAGCAAAAATTCCTGAAAATTATAAAATTAAATATATCATAGTCATATCTTATTAAAGTATCATATATTAGAATTGTTTGTGGAAAATCTGTAAGTGGAATTAAATTTAAATTTGTCTACCACTCAGGAACAGTGGGATTTTCCTGGTGGTGCTAGTGATAAAGAACCCACCTGCCAACACAGGAGATGCAGGAGACCCTTCTGGATCCCTGGGTCAGGAAGATCCCCTGAACAAGGATATGGCAACCTACTCCAGTATTCTTGCCTGGAAAATTCCATAGACAGAGGAGCCTGGCAGGCTACAGTCCATGGGGTCACAAAGAGTTGGACAAGACTCAGCATGCACAAGCATGAGCAAAGAGAAGCAAATTCCTTGCTGACTTCTCTACATGCAAATATATACAGCCAAAAATGAGTTCATACCACACTTAGTGCTTTGGAACCTTTCTGGGCCTCAGCTTCCTCTTCTCTAAAATGGGCTCGTTGGGTTGTTTTGGTTACTAAGTTCATTATTACATGTAAAATTCCTAATAAGCATTCAATAAATAAAACACAACTTATTACACAACAATACAGGACTCCATTGAGGACATGCTACATGCCAGACACTGTTCATAAAAGTTTCACATCTGTTAATTCAATAAATGAGTCCATGAGTAGTGCCTCAACAAAAGCCAAGGTCAAGGTCATGGATAATAAGTAACAGTAATGCTCAAATTTTTCTATAACTTTAGACTTTAGTCTCTACATGCTTTGCTATGTCTACAAAAGTTGTGCTAATTTTATCATGTTCTTCTCTGGCCAAGGTTAAACTAAGCTTCCCTCTGCCCAGAGAAGGCCTCAGAAGAGCACAAATATTCACGTAAACTGTAAAGGGGTCAGTATTAGGAATAGCTGAACATTCTAGTAACAGGAAATTTGGGTTTCGAGCAGCTTTGATTCAATCCTGACTCTGGGCCTGGCTGTTTGGTATTAAAGAATAAGTGTCTCTAGGAATCAGCGAACTGAAATGGACTGGAATGGGTGAATTTAACTCAGATGACCATTATATCTACTACTGTGGGCAGGAATCCCTTAGAAGAAATGGAGTAGCCATCATGGTCAACAAAGAGTCTGAAATGCAGTACTTGGATGCAATCTCAAAAATGACAGAATGATCTCTGTTCGTTTCCAAGGCAAACCATTCAATATCACAGTAATCCAGGTCTATGCCCCAACCAGTAATGCTGAAGAAGCTGAACGGTTCTATGAAGACCTACAAGACCTTGTAGAACTAACACCCAAAAAAGATGTCCTTTTCATTAGAGGGAACTGGAATGCAAAAGTAGGAAGTCAAGAAACACCTGGAGTAACAGGCAAATTTGGCCTTGGAATATGGAATGAAGCAGGGAAAAGACTAATAGAGTTTTGCCAAGAAAATGCTCTGGTCATAGCAAACACCCTCTTGCAACAACACAAGAGAAGACTCTACACATGAACATCACCAGATGGTCAACACTGAAATCAGATTGATTATATTCTTTGCAGCCAAAGATGGAGAAGCTATATACAGTCAACAAAAACAAGACCAGGAGCTGACTGTGGCTCAGATCATGAACTCCTGATTACCAAATTCAGACTTAAATTGAAGAAAGTAGGGAAAACCATTAGACCATTCAGGTATGACCTAAATCAAATCCCTTATGATTATACAGTGGAAGTGAGAAATAGATTTAAGGGTCTAGATCTGATAATGAGAGTGCCTGATGAACTATGGAATGAGGTTCATGACATTGTACAGGAGACAGGGATCAAGACTATCCCCATGGAAAAGAAATGCAAAAAAGCAAAATGGCTGTCTGGGGAGGCCTTAAAAATAGCTGTGAAAAGAAGAGAAGCGAAAAGCAAAGGAGAAAAGGAAAGATACAAGCATCTGAATGCAGAGTTCCAAAGAATATCAAGAAGAGATAAGAAAGCATTCCTCAGCAATAAATGCAAAGAAATAGAGGAAAACAACAGAATGGGAAAGACTAGAGATCTCTTCAAGAAAATTAGAGATACCAAGGGAATATTTCATGCAAAGACGGGCTGGATAAAGGACAGAAATGGTGTGGACCTAACAGAAGCAGAAGATATCAAGAAGAGGTGGCAAGAATACACAGAAGAACTGTACAAAAAAGATCTTCATGACCCAGATAATCACGATGGTGTGATTACCGACCTAGAGCCAGACATCCTGGAATGTGAAGTCAAGTGGGCCTTAGAAAGCATCACTACGAACAAAGCTAGTGGAGGTGATGGAATTCCAGTTGAGCTATTTCAAACCCTGAAAGATGATGCTGTGAAAGTGCTGCACTCAATATGCCAGCAAATTTGGAAAACTCAGCAGTGGCCACAGGACTGGAAAAGGTCAGTTTTCATTCCAATCCCAAAGAAAGGCAATGCCAAAGAATGCTCAAACTACCGCACAATTGCACTCATCTCACATGCTAGTAAAGTAATGCTCAAAATTCTCCAAGCCAGGCTTCAGCAATATGTGAACCGTGAACTTCCAGATGTTCAAGCTGGTTTTAGAAAAGGCAGAGGAACCAGAGATCAAATTGCCAACATCTGCTGGATCATCGAAAAAGCAAGAGAGTTCCAGAAAAGCATCTATTTCTGCTTTATTGACTATGCCAAAGCTTCTGACTGTGTGGATCACAAGAAACTGTGGGAAATTCTGAAAGAGATGGGAATACTAGACCACCTGACCTGCCTCTTGAGAAACCTATATCCAGGTCAGGAAGCAACAGTTAGAACTGGACATGGAACAACAGACTGGTTCCAAATAGGAAAAGGAGTACTTCAAGGCTGTATATTGTCACCCTGCTTATTTAACTTATATGCAGAGTACATCATGAGAAATGCTGGACTGGAAGAAACACCAGCTGGAATCAAGATTGCCGGGAGAAATGTCAATAACCTCAGATGTGCAGATGACACCACCCTTATGGCAGAAAGTGAAGAGGAACTAAAAAGCCTCTTGATGAAAGTGAGAGTGGAGAGTGAAAAGTTGGCTTAAAGCTCAACATTCAGAAAATGAAGATCATGGCATCCGGTCCCATCACTTCATGGGAAATAGATGGGGAAACAGTGGAAACAGTGTGACTTTATTTTTCTGGGCTCCAAAATCACTGCAGATGGTGACTGCAGCCATGAAATTAAAAGACACTTACTCCTTGGAAGGAAAGTTATGACCAACCTAGATAGCATATTCAAAAGCAGAGACATTCCTTTGCCAACAAAGGTCCGTCTAGTCAAGGCTATGGTTTTTCCTGTGATCATGTATGGATGTGAAAGTTGGACTGTGAAGAAGGCTGAGTGCTGAAGAATTGATGCTTTTGAAATGTGGTGTTGGAGAAGACTCTTGAGAGTCCCTTGGACTGCAAGGAGATCCAACCAGTCCATTCTGAAGGAGATCAGCCCTGGGATTTCTTTGGAGGGAATGATGCTGAAGCTGAAACTCCAGTACCTTGGCCACCTCATGCGAAGAGTTGACTCATTGGAAAAGACTCTGCTGCTGGGAGGGATTGGGGGCAGGAGGAAAAGGACGACAGAGGATGAGATGGCTGGATGGCATCACTGACTCGATGGACGTGAGTCTGAGTGAATTCTGGGAGTTGGTGATGGACAGGGAGGCCTGGCGTGCTGTGATTCATGGGGTGGCAAAGAGTCGGACACAACTGAGTGACTGAACTGAACTGAACTGAATGCATACATGTAAATGTATGGTTGAGTCCCTTGGCTGTTCAGCTGAAACTATCACAACAGTGTTAACTGGCCATACCCCAACACAAAATAAAAAGTTTGAAAAAAAAAAGAATAAGTGTCTCTAAATGTCATTTTCTCATCTGTAAGATAGGGTATTTTCCACTCTGTCTTAGAAGGCTGCTGACAAAGGTTCGTTGGAGAATGCTGATGATAGCATCTTGTGGGATAACATAGAAGTCTACACAAACAGAAGCTGCTTATTTAGATCTTGCAACAAAGCAGAGTTCTAGGTAAATAAAAAGGCATTTCCAGATCTTCCATATCGCTTTCTAACTACTTCTTCAGCAAGGAGCCCCGTGTCTTGGCAGTGTGACCCACCTTCTTTGGTGTCAAAGCTGGATTGCATCATGTGCTGCCTACACATCACCTTCTCCTCCCATCAAATTGACTCTAGGAGTCATGGCATTGGCCTGAGACAAACTGTGGAATGAGAAGAAGCTGATGTCCTTGCCAGATCCCTCTTTCTATATTTCTTTTCTCCTTTTTCAGTATCCTCTTCAGATAGGGCTGTGATGAACTCCAGATACCAATAATCACATCCAGTCACCTCAGTTCAGTTCAGTTCAGTCGCTCAGTCGTGTCTGACTCTTTGCCACCCCATGAATCGCAGCACGCCAGGCTTCCCTGTCCATCACCAACTCCCAGAGTTCACTCAGACTCACGTCCATTGAGTCAGTGATGCCATCCAGCCATCTCATCCTCTGTCGTCCTTTTCCTCCTGCCCCCAATCCCTCCCAGCAGCAGAGTCTTTTCCAATGAGTCAATTCTTCGCATGAGGTGGCCAAGGTACTGGAGTTTCAGCTTTAGCATCATTCTTTCCAAAGAAATCCCAGGGCTGATCTCCTTCAGAATGGACTGGTTGGATCTCCTTGCAGTCCAAGGGACTCTCAAAGGGTCTTCTCCAACACCACAATTCAAAAGCATCAATTCTTCGGCACTCAGCCTTCTTCACAGTCCAACTCTCACATCCAAACATGATCACAGGAAAAAACCATAGCCTTGACTAGACGGACCTTTGTTGGCAAAGGAATGTCTCTGCTTTTGAATATGCTATCTAGGTTGGTCATAACTTTCCTTCCAAGGAGTAAGTGTCTTTTAATTTCATGGCTGCAGTCACCATCTGCAGTGATTTTGGAGCCCCCCCCCCAAAAAAAGCCTGACCATTATTATAATAAATCAATAACATTTTTTAAGTACTTATTGGGTATCAAACAATGAAAAGAGCTCTTTATAAACGTAATCAAATTTGTCACTCCCAACAACCAATGAGATAGATGGCTTTATTATTTCCATTTCACAGACCTGGAAACTGAGGTTTAGTAAGGTTAAGTAACTGGCCCAGATCCCACAACTAGAAAGTAAGAGTCATGAAGCTAATTCAGTGTCTGATCCACAGCTGTGTCTCAGTAAATATTTATAGAATGAATGTGAAAGTCGCTCAGTCGTGTCCAACTCTTTGTGACCCCATGGACTATACAATCCATGGAATGCTCCAGGCCAAAATACTGGAATGGTTAGCCTTTCCCTTCTCCAGGGAATCTTCCCAACCCAGGGATGGAACGCAGGTCTCTCACATTGAAGGCAGATTCTCTACCAGCTGAGCCACAAGGGAAGCCCATAGAATGAATGTGTCACTATTAATCAAAGATGGTCATGGGACGCTACTAAATTGCAAGTTACTATTCTATTTGTAGGGCATTTGACTCTAAAGCTTGCGCTTGCAACTACTTGTCAGCTATCTGTCATTCTCCTATATATTCCTCATTTATTATTATTCCTTTGACCCTAGAAAGCCCCCGAGCACATGCTAGATATGAAATCTACCCCCACATACAAAGTATGCAGACAAGTGAAGTTAGTTTAACTTTCCATTTATTTAAAACGATACTTTTTCTACCCACCACTCACCTCTCTTGTTCCCTCTCTTGTCCTTAAAAAAGAAGTCATTACGTCATTGTATTTTCTCACCTAAGAAAGTCTTTTTAAGTACCAGCCACTCTCATCTCAACACCCTAGGACCCTCGGAGCACCAGAAAGAGGTGTGGTGAGGAAAGAGAATTTATCAAAGTGAAGAATCAATGCCTGTCGAGCTCATTAGCACCCAGGCACAGAAAAGGAAACTGCTATTTTTATCAAGTGCACCTACATTTAAATGAATTCCAGAGTGATTTGATAAAGAAAAAGGGTTTCTTTGGAAATAAGTTTTCCTTTTAATAAGGACTGGTTATATTATTTGCCCTTTCTAGCCTGCTTTTTATCCCCAGATATGTAACATGTAAGTCTTGACACTTGTTCCCGTATCAAATCTCCATCTCAGCCATTTGTCCATTTGGGTTCTAGCCCAAGCATAGGCCTGAGTGGAGGCATGTGAAGCCTTGGTGGGTGAGTGGAGTGCCACCTCTGCGACCAGGAGCTAGGGCTTCACCCCTTCCTTGGGATTCCCCAGCTGGGTTTTGATCACTCAGCAATGGTTTTCAAACTGTATGATTCTTTTACCGAAGACTGCTTCATGGTTCAATGTGTGAGCTGGCCTTCAGTATTTAATTCTATCTGTTGTTTTCTCACTCACAACTTTGCCATCCTTTTATGGATACTCCAATTTGCTTCCCTGATCTGGCTGGGCATTATGCTCTTCCTCAACCTTATTTTTGTCTCAAACTCAGGAGTCACAGCTTCCCAGAGTCTCAGTACTGACATCTTGTATTTAGAGCAGCTGAGACTATGGTGGCTCAGACCGTAAAGAATCTGCTTGCAATGTGGGAGACCCAGGTTCGATCCCTGGATCAGGAAGATCCCCTGGAAAAGGGAATGGCAACCCACTCCAATGTTCTTGCCTGGAGAATTCCTTGGACAGAGGAGCCTAGTGGGCTATAGTTCATGGGGTTGCAAAGAGTCAGACACAACTGAGTAACTAACACACATGTAGAGCAGCAGTCTCCAACCTTTTTGGCACCAGTGACTGGTTTTGTGGAAGACAATTTTTCCACAGACTTGGGGATGAGGGGATGGTTTCAGAATAATTCAAGTGCATTACATTTATTGTGCACTATATTTCTGCTATTATTACATCAGCTCCATCTCAGATCATCAGGCATTAGGTTGGGGATCCCTGATTTAAAGGGTTAGCTCCCATTATTAACACATCCCAGGTGACACGAATGGTAAAGAACCTGCCTGACAACACAGGAGACATAGGTTTGATCCCTGGGTCAGGAAGATTCCCTGGAGAAAGGAATGGCTACCCACTCCAGTATCCTTGGCTGGGGAATCCTGTGGACTGAGGAGCCGGACAGACTACAGACCATAGGGTCACAAAGAGTCAGACACAACTTCAGTGACTGAACACACACACATACTGATTGTTCTCAATAAGAGACAAAAATGAGCCTTAACTTTTTCCTTCACCTTCCCCCCCACCCCCCGCCAAAACAAATTTGAAGAGATTTTCTGCATCTTCCTGTCTTGTAAGTTAGTTTTGCCTGAATCTCAGAAATATCTGCTTCTTAAATTTTCTCATTAGCTACCAATATCTACTAACATTTTCATATTCATCTTTTGAAAATTTGGCAAAATGTAGCAACAAATGTTTGGAGAAAGCAATGGCACCCCACTCTAGTACCCTTCCCTGGAAAATCCCACGGACAGGGGAGCCTGGTAGGCTGCAGTCCATGGGGTTGCAAAGAGTTGGACACGACTGAGCGACTTCACTTTCACTTTTCACTTTCATGCATTGGAGAAGGAAATGGCAACCCACTCCAGTGTTCTTGCCTGGAGAATCCCAGGGACGGGGGAGCCTGGTGGGCTGCCATCTATGAGGTCGCAGAGAGTCGGACATGACTGAAGTGACTTAGCAGCAGCAGCAGCAGCAAATGTTAAATGCCTGCTCTGTAATCCAGTTATCCTGAAGAAGCAATCTAGGAAGTGTGTGTAAATTTACCCCACTATTGTGTAAGACAGAGACAACTGGTAACAAGCTAAATGTCCAAAACTAGGGAATTGTCCAAGTAAATTGTGGTTCCACCGTATTACAAAACATGTATCCACTAATCAAAAGCTTGTTTCCAGCTATTTGATATGTGAAAAATATTGGCTATCTATTTCTAAGTGGAAAAAAGCCTACAAAACAGTGTGGACCCTGTGATGTTACCTCTAGGAACTCCATATCCAAGATCTTATGTGCACCCATCTCTCTAGCTACTGAACAGAAGTCTTATACCAAAGGACAAATGATGATTCTCTTCGAGTAACAAAATGTTTTTGTTGTGCTTCTCTCTGCCCTGAATTTGTTTTATTTTGGCAATTAGAGGAAATAAGTGCAGAGTGTTTTTTAAAAGAGAAAGTGCTGCTTTTTATTTCTTCTCTCATCTCTGGAATCAAGGAAAATAGATAAGAGGAAGAAACCATGTCAGACCTGGCTGCCTTGCCAGGATTCTCACTTCACTTTCTCTGTTTTGCAGTCCAAGGTCCAGAAAAATTCAGTTCTAACTTTCCTGAATGAATTGTAGTTCCCAGGAGACCAAGGCAATGTCCTTCCCTAAAGACTAGCCTGCCACATTTCCCTGAAACTTCTTTAAAAATATAGGAAGCCACTTTCTAAGAATATATTCATTTCCCTCCTATCATTTCTAGATCTCTCTCTTGACAAGTTAAAGCTTAACATTTGACTAGTTAACATTTGACTAGTCAACATTTGACTGTATCAGATTACAAGGCAGAGAAAAGGGCTCTGTCCTACCATATTAAAACTAACTGTGGTTTTGGACAAACCACGAAAACTGAAGTTCTACGATTTTGTTCCTTTAAGGAGAAACAAGTACCACCTGTTCTGTACTCTGCCCACTCCTAGACAGGGCTGCAAAGACCAAATAAGACAATACACAAGGAAGAAGTGAGAAAACGTATCTACTCAAATGTTTATTCTCACTATCATGATTGTATCATGGTCATTAGTATCACTATTACACTTCTTATAACTGAAGAAAATCAGTCGCTGATCTTAAAATTTGAATTTAGTTTTTGGAAAAGGAGAAAGAATATCTTTATGCCCAGTTCACCAAGTTACCTTTGGCCTATAGCATTATTTGAGGTTATATTATTATATATTTTAATAAAAGAAAAGACTTAAAAAAAAAAAAAGACTTGCCTTTATGTTTTCAGATGCATATAGTCTGTTTGCTTCTCTGGAGGAAGGGCCTGGAACTCTAGTGTTCATGCTCTTTTCCATTGTGCTTGGATATCTCTCACCTCTGATTTTTTTTCTTATAAAGCAAGACCAGCCCCAAGCTGCTTCCTTTGGTTTTCTCTGACATGTCTTCTGTATCCTTAGTGCCTAGCTCAGAGCTGAACATGTATAAACACTACATTTAGATTACATGTGCAAAAATAATAATTTTCTGAGTACCTTTTATTTTTAAAGATTTTTTATGTGGACCATCTTCAAAATTTTTACTGAATTTGCCACAACATTGCTTCTGTTTTGTTTTTGTTTTGGCTGTGCGGCATGTGGGATCCCAGCTCCCCAACATTGGAAGGTGAAATCTTAACCACTGGACCACAAGGGAAGTCCCTGAGTGCCTGGCTTCAGGCAAAGCATAGTGATGGGAAAAAATGGGGCAGAAAGAGAAGCTTCTACACAGAACTGGGAAATACTAGCTAATGAGCATGCAGCACTGGTTATCTATCCATGGGCTCCTGGAAGAAACAGAGAAAAATCTGCAGAGAAGCTGCAGTTAGGATGGGTGAGGGTCAGGGGTCTTCTTCTAGCTAGGGAAGCCTGAGTTCCATCTGTGAATGCCCCCCGCCTCCGCCACACACACATACACTACCAGGGGTCTGGAAGAAATGTTCAAGAAGATGGTTTCTCAGAGTAAGGGGTGTGAAGTTGCCCAAAGTGTTCCCAGAGATAGACACACACTCATGTGCATAACTGGGGGTCAAGGCCATGAGTCTGTGACCTTGAGTTATCCTCTGACCAGGACTAAGCTCAGGAATATGGTGCCTAGAAGCTGGATGGGCTATGTGCTAAACCAAGACAATGGTTCATGGTTCTCCAACACCGTTGCCAACTCATGGTTCCCATGACCTGTGGTTGGAGAAACTGGACTAGGAATCAGAGGAGCTCTGACATTGCCAGCCACTGCTAGCGACCTTTGTCCACCCAGGATGTCTTTTCCTGACAATTTGATGAGCTACGTCTTAATCGCACCCTGCCTCAACGTCTTTCTAACCTGGAGCTCTTCATTTAGGCTTTCTCTCTGGATCTAAGTTGTCTCTACAAAATGAAGGAGTGAACGGAAAGACCTTTCCCATCCCACCTCAAGGTCCTGTAAATCTATATTTTTATTTATTTATCCAATCAGTAGACATGTATGAAGTCTTGCTCTATCTGTACCAGCAGAAACAAAGGGGACTATGATGTGGTAACACCTTGGAAAACATCACAGTCTCACGTTGCACTGAGACACACCAAGAAAAGAACATTCTTCTTGGGGAGGAGAAACGTCCCACTGAAAAATGTACTGAGAGCAAAGTAACAGACCAATGTGTCAGGTTTCTCGAGACCTCATCCTGCAGAGCTTTCTTAATGGCAAGGTCAAGAAGTGTTAAAACTTGGCTTCAAGGTCACATTGCATGGGCTGAAGTCTAAACATAGCTGTGGACTAGCTATATGCCCTAGGAAATTGACTTAACATCTACATATTTTGGTTTCCTCATCTGAAAAATGGATGTACTCATACTTAGCACTCTTCTTACAGGGCCGTTGTGAGGGTTAAGGGGGAAATGTTTAATACGTCTTTGCTATTATTGAGACCAGAATTTCATAATAAAAAACCTTCAGAATTTAAAAAATTATATTTAAGAAAATTAAAAATATGAAAGGAAGAAAGTATAAAATTATGCAAAAAAAAGTTTTTTGGAGAAAGCAATCATTTGCAAAAAGCTTGGCCCCTACCTGGAGACAGGTACAACAGACAAAGTTCCCCAGATTAAGCGTCTCAGAGGTATCAAAATTCACCAATTCTATATTTAGGTGCCCATATGTTCCTGCTGGTCAGAGTTGCCCACAAATACAGACGTTTCAGTGAACAGAACAGCAATTTTCAAAAAGATTTCCCTTTTAGGAGAGAGATGCTACAAAGCTTAATCGGTTCTAAGTGATTCTGAAATATTGTATCAATTTACAGCAGAAAGGTCATCCTGGTGAATAAACATGAGGATTCTGTTCAGTGTCTAGGATTTAGCAGACTAACTCCCACTAATGTTAATGGGGCCATGCTGCCAAATCCCCAACCTTCACCCTGGATATTTGCTCCAATCCGTTACTGTTGAGATTGAAATGTGTTTTCCAAATCAAGGCTGATCCTGAGATGGAATTTCTGCATGGTCAGAAAGGGACAGTGTGGCTGATGCCTGGGGACCTAAGTGTACTCAAAATGATGGCATGAAGGGGCTTTGTTGAAAGGTGTTTCTTCACATTTTTTCCCAGTTTAGTGCAGATTTCTTTGCCGAATATACCACGTGGTCCACTCTCCTCACCTTCCAAACTCACTTCCCACCACTTCTCTCTGTGAACTCCAAACAAAACAGCAATCTCCCAATTCTCCACTATGTCCCAGTGGGCTGGTGTTCAGTCGTGTCTGACTCTTTGTGGCCCCATTGACTGTAGCCTACCAGGCTCCTCTGTCCATGGAATTTTCCAGCCAAGAATACTGGAGTGGGTTGCCATTTCCTACTTCAGGGTATCTTCCCAACCCAGGGATAGAACCCTTGTCTCTTTTCTCTCCTGCACTGGCAGGCAGGGTCTTTACCACTAGCACCACTTGAGAGATAAATGGTTATGTTGGTCCATACCTCTTTTATTCTTCAAGGAGACCCAACTCAATACCAGTTTGTTGGTGATGTTTTCTGTAGCTTCCCACCTTCAACAAACACACATACTGGAGCGATGGCTTCCTTCTTAGATCTCAGAAAACTTTGAGCTTTGAACATGACACTTCATGTTCTTTATGAACTTGATTTGTTCCCCTCAGATAGACTGTAGGACCTGTGAGGGCAGGGAGGGCATCACACCTATCTGTAAATTTTCTTTAATACCTAATCCAAGCCCTTGCATACCATCAGCATTCAAGAAAGCACTGAACTGAATTGAATGAATTTCTATTGCTTGATGTTTGGAGGGACTGAGACTTTCAAGGAAGGGACTGGGGACTGGGGAGCTGGGGTGTAGTTATAGATGATAGGTCCTTTATTTTTTAAGTTAGATAGACTTATCTAACTTAAAGAGCATCCTAGTCTTTGGAGTCAGAGAGAACTGGCCCACTCCTCAGAACTGGGTTTGCCCCAGTTGCTGCTGCTGCTGCTGCTAAGTCGCTTCAGTCGTGTCTGACTCCGTGAGACCCCAGAGATGGCAGCCCATGAGGCTCCCCTGTCCCTGGGATTCTCCAGGCAAGAACACTGGAGTGGGGTGCCATTGCTTTCTCCAATGCATGAAAGTGAAAAGTGAAAGTGAAGTCGTTCAGTCATGTCCGACTCTTAGCGACCCCATGGACTGCAGCCCACCAGGCTCCTCCGTTCATGGGATTTTCCAGGCAAGAGTACTGGAGTGGGTTGCCATTGCCTTCTCCAGCCCCAGATGCTAGAGACTTAGAATACTGGTCTGGGTGAACCAAGGATCTGATTCACAACAGCAAATGCTGCATAGATATTTGGTACCAGTATCCTCTCAGACAAAGATCTATATAGTCAAAGCTATGGTTTTTCCAGTAGTCATGTAAAGATGGGAGAGTTGGACCATAAAGAAGGCAGAACATCAAAGAATTGATGCTTTCAAACTGTGGTGCTGGAAAGACTCTTAAGAGTCCCTTGGACTGCAAGGAGATCAAACCAGTCAATCCTAAAGGAAATCAATCCTGAATATTCATTTGAAGGACTGATGCTGAAGCTGAAGCTCCAATACTTTGGCCACCTGATGCAAAGAGCTGATTCATTGGCAAAGACCCTGATGCTGGGAAAGAGTGAGGGCAGGAGGAGAAGGGAGCCGTAAAGGATGAGATGGTTGAGTGGCATCACCAACTCAATGGGCATAAGTTTGAGCAAACTCCAGGAGATAGTGAAAGACAAGGAAGCCTGGCATGGTTCAGTCTATGTGATCATAGAGTTAGAGACAACTTAGCGACTGAACAACAACAAAAATCCTCTCAGAGGCCTCTATTTTTTCTTTTTTTCGTATTTTAA
>NW_011494769.1:2221052-2244838 GCF_000754665.1 Bison bison bison
TTTAAATTAAATTTATTTATTTTGGCCATGGCGCACACCATGTGGGATCTTAATTCCCCAACCAGGGATCAAACCCATGTCCCCTGCAGAAAAAGCGTGGAGTCCTAGCCACAGCCAGGGAATTCCCAGAGGCCTCTATATTTATACACTGTCCTTGCTTACAGCCCCAGGACCCTAAGATGACAAGAGCCACTAAACACATTTTAGCCACAATATTCATTTAGGCTGTGTTCCATCAGGTCTGTTTGAGCTAAAGTACATTATAACCTGGTGTATAATGATGCCCTAAATGAACATAAGCTTTGAGTAGCCACAAAGCTGGCTTGCCATGCCTGATTGAGTCTCAGAGCCCTGGCTTGGATGGGATGAATAATTTTCTGTTCACCTGCTCTGACTTTAACTGTTTCAGTGAAACCGCAGGAGGTCTGGGAAGTATCCAAAACAAAGGACAGTCTGTGCTCACTGCTTTATCACTTCCCACTCACTCACCAAGTTTAGCGGATGGTTTGGAAGCTTTAACTAGCTTCAATTTAGCATTTTAGTCTAACGGAATGCTTAGTATAAGTTGAATACTCAGAACAGACCTTCTTCCTTGAGATTCCACCTCCTTGAACTTTATGAAACCACTTTGCAACTTGCCCTGTCAGCCCTTAAACTGGGCCTCTCGTCTTCCATTCACTCCAGGCTCTATCCTTGGTTAGCCTCTCTTACCACCAAGGCCACTGTTTCTACTCTTAAAGCCCTGAGAATTGCTGTTAGTCCTCTACTTAGAGCTTCTCATCACTAACTTTCACATGACATAAGCAAGGGCAGCACTGACAACCTCACACTTCTCTTCTCCCCCTTTCCTAACTTCTCCAAATATCTGATTCTCGTTGTTTTATGCTAATGTAGGTCTCTGATGTCGTGGCCCTCCATCCTGACTACACATTCAATCCCCTAGAAATAGGGAAAGAAATGCCCAGGCTATAGCATCAGAGATTCTAAGTTAGGTTGTCTGGAGGGCAAAGACATATGTATTTTTTAAAATATTATTTTCCCATTATTGAGTGATAAGTCGCTTCAGTCATGTCCAACTCTTCGAGACACTTGCACTGTAGCCCGCCAGGCTACTCTGTCCATGGCATTCTCTAGGCAAGAATACTGGAGTGGGTTGCCATACGCTCCTCCAGGGAATCTTCCTGACCCAGGGATTGAACCCACGTCTCTTACGTCTCCTGCATTGGCAGGCAGGTTCTTTACCACTAGTGCCACCTGATTATTACTGACATAAATTTTTATCTCTGTCTGACAGCAGTTCATAGCCCGCCCTTCTCAAGAGCTGAGACTTAGGTGTCATTATCTCCAGGGTTCCAGGCCCTGGAACAAGAGCTCAATGATTGTTGATTGTCTTAAGTAAAGCAGCCACACAACTTGGTTTGCTTAAGGACAGATCCAATTTACATTCACAGGTCTGGTGTTCCATTCAATCAGATATCCTGCCCCTTTTATTCTCAAAGATAACCCATTTTGTACAGTAAATTATGTAACCACTCCCAAGCAAAAGGGTACCTAAAGGTTTGAAAATATTTAGTATTATGGGCTAAACTGTGTCCCTTGCATCAAAATGCTACTGTATTTAAAGACAGGGTCTTTTGAGAAGTGATTATGTTAAAAGGAGGCCATTAGGGTCGGCCCTAATTCAATGTGACTTATGTCCTCATAAGAAGAGCAGATTAAGACACAAGAGAGACACTAAGAATGCACATGTACAGAGGGGTGACCACGTGAGGACACAGAGAGAAGGTGACCATCTGCAAAACCAGGAAAAGCCGCAAAAGAAACTAATCCTGCCAGCACCTTGATCTTGGACTTGCAGATTGCAGAGTGGTGAGAAGACAAATTCCTCTTGTTCAAGCCGCCCCATTCGTGATATTTTGTTACAGCAGCCCAAGTAGATGAATATACCTTGTAAAATACAAAGTAAGTAAAACCAACATAAATATTGATTTCCTAAATATTACAGTTCTCCAAGATGAACAGTTACATCATTTTCCAAGAAACTCCATGTCCCAATTATAGATCTTTCAGTTTTCTCAACCATATAATAAAGAGTTTGACTTAATGTCTCTGTAAGGTGCTTTTAGCTTCCATACACTGAGTCTGTAAGGCTGTTGCCAGATGGAACACTGAGCATCCATCTCTCTTGTAGTAGATGTAGCGATGATGATAAATGCCACATATGGTTACAATGGCTAAGGCACAGTTCCCATCCTCAAGGACCCACACACTGATCTAGAAACATCTCACCTCCAAGCAGTAAGCGGCAGAGAGACTTTTATGGAGGCTCACCACAGGCACACTAAGCCAGCCTGGAGGAGAGTTTAGAATAGGCTCCTGTGCGAGAATTTTTAGGGAGTGAAGAGGAACACACTTAGTGAAAGAAGGTGGTGAGACAGGTATTCACTGCAGAAGAAACAGCATTAAAAAAAAAAAAGAAGAAGAAGAAGAAGGAAAGAAAAGCAGAGGTGAAAGAGAAACCATGTTCTTTCTGGTACTTTATTTTCTACACCCTTGATTTTGAATCCAGTCTTTTTCCTCTGCTCTCAGAGGTCAGTAAGTACAGCTGTTATCCCTTATACTTTTTAACCCTTTACATATTTGAGGACTTAAAAATGACAAATTCTGTACTTCAGGCTTTCCTTTCCCCAGGCTAAGTAACTTCAGTCTCTCCAGGCTATTCTTCAAACTTTTAGACTCAGTTTATGCCTTAGCACCCACCCCCCGCCCCCACCAACATGTGCACACACACACATACACACATTATGCACACGCAGGCCAAAAGGGCCTGTGGTTCACTAGTGAGTGAGTGAAAGTCACTCAGTCATGTCCGACTCTTTGCAATCCCATGGACTATATAGTCCATGGAATTCTCCAGGCCAGAATACTGGACTGGGTAGCTGTTCCTTTCTCCAGGGGATCTTCCCAATCCAGGGATTGAACCCAGGTCTCCCACATCGAAAGCAGATTTTTTACCTGCTTAGCTATGAGGGAAGCCCAAGAATACTGGAGTGGGTAGTTTATCCCTTCTCCAGTGGATCTTCTCAACCCAAGAATCGAACAAGGGTCTCCTGCATTGCAGGCAGACTCTTTACCAACTGAGCTATCAGGGAAGCCCTGTGGTTCACTATAGGGCTCTTAAATTTATAAGAAGAGATTGGTTCTGTCCTCTCAAAAATACAGATTAAGATCATACCCATCACATAGCTATGCGAACCATCAAATCATCAGTGTATTTCCTTCATTAAATAGAAAGCGAAAGAATCAGACTGACACTCATCAGTAAATCTGAGGAATGACTCTATAAGCCTAGTGGAAGGCGTGTTCCCTTCTCTACTACCAACAAGTGAATTAATCTTGAATTTGCAGGTGTTTGGAAACATCACAGAGCTCCACTGATACGGGATGCATTTCTACCAGGAAACACTATCGTTCTCCCAATCTCACATTGTGGCATAAATACAACAGCCCTTGTTTTCCACACAGCTTCCTACTTCTTTCACACCCAAGCATATGCTAAGAGCTTTCAAGCAACACTCTTCCTCCATCTCTGGGAGGCATCTTAAAACATTTTTAGCTCACCAAACACAAAACAGAGGAGGATCTGTTTCTTTACTCAAGAATAATCCTTTTCAACTGCCTATTTATACTGCAGATGGAAACCTATAGATTGAAATAAACAGATTTTCATTCTAAAATTGGCATCCACACTGTCATAGTTAAAGGATGCAACAATCGTGTTTGAAAAGCAATCATCCAAGAAATTTCATGTTGCTTTGCAATATTCAGATGAAGGGCGTATTGGAATTAGAAGGTGAATAGCATTTAAGAACTGAGGAAGAGCATTAGTTTACGGAACTAAGGGGACCATTAATGTAGACAGAAAATGCCAAACACGAACAAATATGTGTATATCTATAACTGAATCACTTTGCTGTATACCTGAAACTATCACAAACACTGTTTATCAACTATACTGCAATATAAAATAAAAAGGTGTTTTTAAAAAAAAAAAACTAAAAAAGAAAGAAAATGACAAATATGCTAGTAAAATGTGTTGCTAAAAAGTAATATCTTAGGACGCATAAGCAAAGGATTAATCTCTTTTGGAATAACCCAGTAAGAAGTGCTTGATTAAAAGTCTATAATTGTGCTTTATGATACAGTAGCAACTAACCCTATATGGTTATTTAAATTAATTAAAATTAAATAAAATTAGAATTTCAGTTATTCAATTGTCCTAGCCACATTTTAAGAGCTCAATAGTCATTGTCATATTAAGCAGCAAAGACAACAGAAGTTTCTGTCACTATACCAAGTTGTATTGAACAATGCTGGTCTAGAAGGTTCTGTTTGACTACCGGATTAGCATCATTTAAACATCAGGTCTCAAATAGATGAGCACAGGGAGCACGGCCTGCTGCCAAATGTGACAGCTGAGAGCAGGAAAGTATGGTAAAATGGGAAAAATAATTCCACTCCTGGAATAAACTAATATGTTGCAGCATTGACATTTTATTACAAGAAATATCCTTAGACAAGCAGAGAAATCTTGGACTAAAATGGAAAGGAGTTAGTAAACACCACTATTTGAATACCTCATCACAGTCTTCTAAACTTTCACAAAATGTACCAGTCTTGTCTCATCTGTTAGTGACTAGACATTATCAATCATCCTCCAAGTACTATTCAACCATCCATCACTTCCTGCCCTCACAGTTCCGATTTTTAAATATGTGACAAAACATTTTTGAACATATATTTAAATAAATAGAATCCAAATCAAAACATAAAATTGCAACTCTTCCCATTTAAAAAAAAAGGCAAGAACTTTATTTTAAACATATCCTCAGTTGTGTATTACATCACGTCTGTTACCTAAACCAAAAATCATAATGATAATGCAAAGGAAACGGAGGGCTTCATAAAAGCACATTTATCCAAATATTACTCTTGGCCAATGCTTTAACTAAATAAACAGTGGATATGAAAGGTACAGTATGGCACTTAAATAAATAAGAGCAAAGAGAAGGAAACATATTCACAGTCCAAAGCAACAGGTTTTTGAACCTTTGGTATATGTATATGTCTCAAATAAGTATCTGTAAACGCATGTTAGCCAATAGTGTTTAGTTTCAGGTTTCTTAAGCCAGTGATTGCATGTGTTTCAAAAATAACTGATAAAATTATAAATCAGGATTGACATGGACTGATTAAGGTCTCTGGTGTGAGCACACAGGTAAATTCAAACCATGGCAAAATGAAGTGCAGCTGTGTTGCACAACAAAACTATATAAGAAAATGAATTAAATACACCAGTTAGAGATTCTGTGGCTTGGGTAGACACCCTTGATATTAACAAGAACAACAAAATTGTTTTTAATGTCCAAAGTCCACAATCTGGAAGGCAGAAATATCCCAAAGCTCATAACCACATGCCTAACAGTGCAATGACCATCCCATAGGACTGTTATAGTTGCATATTGCAATCCCGTCCCTCCCACCCAACCCCTGCCCCTAATAAACAGCACCAGTGCAGTTTGAGTTAGAAAACTGGAAATATTGAGACATTCCTAAGGTTTTCATAATGACTAAGGGCCAATCAGGTGGGGCTATGATGCAAACCTATGCCATGGCCATTCTCTGAAAAGCACCCCACAGAATTCCCTCTAGCTTGCAGATAAACCATATTAGGTTTACTGTAAGGCCAGATTCAGGAGAAAGCTGGCCTGCTGTCCTGGGTTGAGGGAGAGGGGCATGCTGATGGGGGAGGTACATGAAGGATACCCCAAGGATGTTTGTCCTGCAGCCCAGGAGGAAGGGATGTGTTGAGCTGGTCACAAATTTTGTACCAGTAAAATAGTTGACTCATGCCATTCACCAGAATACAGAGCTTAGCAGAGCTAAGTCCTACTTGGTAGCTGTTCAAGTCCACTATGGGATCAAACTGGACCACAAAAGAAAAGGGCCCAAAGGAGTCCAACTCATCAGTCTCATCACTTTGTCCAGTTGTCTCTGGAACCAGTGGTGTGATGTGGTAACGGTTCTATTTTCTCTCCTCTCCAACTGATGCAAGATCTTCTCTTAACCAGCCTCATTCTATATCTCAATGATGACAGTCACAAAAATGAGGGCCGATAGAGCCACCCTCCATAGTCATCTGCCTTGGGGCTACTTGTCATCCCCTAGGCCTTCCCAAAACCTGCCCTTTCACACATAGGCAGAGTCACTGGACTGAGTCCTGCCAAAATTGGGAACACTGACCCGGGGCAGGTCCTTGTTGCGGATCTCATAGACTGACTTTCTCTTGGCCTGGGCTCCTCGCACAGCCAGCTTGATCTTGCGCCATCCTAGGTGGTTGAGTTCAGCCAGGTTGAGCACAACACAGATGCCACTCACCGCAAACATGAACACTAGAAAAACAGTCTTCTCAGTAGGCCGGGACACATAACATTCCACCTCCTTGATACAGGGGTAGCGGTCACATTCGTACAACCCCGGGACACTGAAGCCATAGAGAAAGTATTGGCCCACCAGAAACCCAATCTCCAGGGCATTTCGGAATACCACTTGGATAATGTAGAAGCGGGAGATGCCTTCCTGCCTTCGGAGCTTGGATCGAGAAGCAGTGCGCAACCCTGACGGGTGTGGGGTCAGCTCCTTCACCTCTAAACAATCTGGCTCTGTCTCCTTGCTCGTGTTCTCTGTGTTCTGCAGCACTCCATTAACAATGGCATTTTGCAACTTCTTATCTTCTCGTTTGCCACCACCACTGCCCCCACCCCCAGTTCCTCCAGGACCCCCCATGGACTCAGGAGGATCTCTGTCCAGAGCCAGGAAGACAGTAGAGTAGCGGCGTTCTCGTTGCTTGGCAGACTGGTGCACAGAGTAAGTGATGAAGCAGAGACTGGGGGTACACACCATTATGATCTGGAAGACCCAGTAACGTATGTGGGAGATGGGGAAGGCGCGGTCATAGCAGGCCTGGTTACAGCCGGGCTGCAGTGTGTTGCATACAAACATGGTCTGCTCATCATCGTACACCGTCTCCCCCACAATGGCCACAATGAGAATCCGGAAGATCACCACCACAGTCAAGAGGATCCTGAGCAGGGGAAAATGGAGGGAGAGAGGTTCTCAAGGGTTAAGTCACTGACTCAATAGAAAAGCCCTATTGCTCAGTTCCCAGCTCTGTCCTTGACTGGGGAGCTATCCATCCAGCGTGGTCCTGAACTGGGAATTCAGCAGACCTTTTGGTCTCTTCCCCTTCTGCTGGGTGTTAGTAGTCTGGGAACACTTCATACTACAGGGATCTTAAGCATGTGCATTTCCATACACTGGACATCGTGTATTTGCAACAGATGGAATGTAGAGAGGCACAAAATATAACTTCCTTCTGGATATGGCAAATGCACATGGAATAGCTGAATACAGCAAATACAAAGTCTACACACAGAGTATGTATATGTAAGTACTCCAACTGGATATTTAGTTTATCCTCAATATGAATACTGAACTTAAGCTTTACATAAACAGATAGTTATAACTATATATACATATATATACACGAATATATATAGTATATATAGAGACAAAATGTGTCAACTGGGCTTGTAGGTTTCTGACACTGTAGGTCTTAACAGGCAAATCAGTTTAGCTTGTTAAATATTTGTTGGGGAAAGATATATCTGCTCCGAAGAGCAAATCCATCTCCCCATTTGCCCTTCTCTGTCCAAATACAATCCTGCCTTCTTTGTAGATTCTATTTAGGGAACTGGATGAAGATTGGCTCTGACTCCAGAGAGTGGGGGTACCACGACTGAGCCAATAACTCCTTTGCTAATGGAAGAAAAGTGAATCCCCTGGTGGTGCTTCATAGGGAAGGGATGGATTCCTGATGAGGAGCAGCTGGAGGAGGGGGGCCTCACTGGGCGTCAGGCAATCCCTCAATGCTGGGAACACAGGCGCATGGACCAAGCATGATGGGAAGGAGACAGAGGATGGTCTGAGGGCTGCTGGGGCTCGGTCTGGACGTTAGAAAGGACTCCCGGGAGCCGCCCGACGGGGCCCGCTGATGGCCGGCTCGTCGCCCTTACCTCCCGATCATAGTGGAGTGCTGCTGCACCGCGGCTTCCAGCAGCCTCTCCAAGATGGTCCATTCCCCCATCGCTGTGCATCCGGAGGCAGCAGACAAAGACGGGGCAGCACCGGGCACGTTCCCGCTTCGGGCCCCTCCCCGGGCCGCACCTCCCGAATGGGAGCGAAATGCCCCCCAATTAAAGAATCAAACAAAATTTTTAAAAATCCAAGATCCCCCTCTCCCTTTTATTGTACTTAAAACAGGGAAAATGGGGAAGGAAACCCAAGCGCGTCCAACTGATGGGCAGCTGGCGCGATCCGGAGAGCGGGCACGAACCTCGGGCGCCGTCCGGGGGTCAGGTCTGGAGCCGGGGGATGGCCGGGCGAGGGGCGGGGCGGAGCGGTGGTGGCCGCGTGCAGGTCCGCGAGCTCTCGCCCGCCCGAGCGAGGTGTTTGAGCGCCACTCACTCCCGGGGGTTAGGGGCCGAGGAAAGGTCCGGGCACCAATCCCCGCGCCTGGCACTTCAGCGGGCACCGGGCGCTCCCGCGCTGCCGCCTGCGAAGCCGGGGCGGAGCGCGCGGAGCCGGTTGCAGGGCTCGGGAATCCGCGGCCGCCGCCTCTAATCCGGCCTTAAGTAGTCTCCGCCTGCGTCACGCCAGGTCGGCGGAGGGAGCCGAGCGCTGCGTGCGGCTGTCGCTGCGCGCCGGAGCCCGAGGGGCAGGGGACGCGCGCAGGGGGAGAAGGGGCCAGAGTCTTGGGGGCCCGGGGAATGGGGCGACTTCGAAAGGAAGGATCGCTGCGCCCCTCGAGGCTTCTCGGGGCGCCCAGGTAACCTCACCTGACCGCCAGCCCGGGGCAGGAGGAGGGGCAGCCGGGAGCCGACGCGTGGGTGAGTGGGGAGGGGTGTTGAGTAGGGAGTTATCGACTCTCCCTGCATCCCTCACCTTTTGCTTTTCGTGTTTGGTGATGCAACTGAAATTCCCTCTCTAAATGAAGATGCTGGTTGGGGGAAGGAAAGCGGGGGCAACAATAGGACGTTTTTCAGTCTCTCGTAAGAGAGGACTGCGTGACTTAAGAGTGAGTCCGCGGTCGGTGCCATCGTGAATCGGATACAGGAATGAGGAAGGCTCGATGCGTGTCCATTTAGGCTGAAGCTTAAATGTAGAAGTGAAGCTGTCTCTGAGGATGGGGGTTTGATCATCCTCAAATGCTCAAAGTCTTTGTGCAAGACTACCAAATAGGTGCCTAGTTTGAGCGAATGGATGGCCATGGTTAAAGGACTCGCTTCCCCAGCGCAAACCCAGACGCTCTGCTATTCTGTATCTATCTTTTATTTATTTGAAGGAGTGGGTACTTCTCGGGTAAACTGTGAGCTAATCGGATCATAAGGAAGCTCAGTATTCAACTAGCTAGAAGAGCCACTCACAGTCTTACTCCACCATCACTTTTGTTTTCCAACCTTGACTTTCTATACTGTCAACCAGCAGCTCCTGGTTTCTGTTTTTAAATTTACATATTGCTGACAGTTCTCTCTGGAGCAACTGCTTAATTGGTAGCTAGAAAATTAAGACAATCACACTGATACTAATTAGCTCAGGGGTCAGTATTAGGAGGGGCTTCCCAGGTGGCTTAGGGGTAAAGAATCTGCCTTGCCTGCCAATGCAGATGTCGCGGGAGATGTGAGTTCAGTCTGGGGAGGAGGAAATGGCAACCTACTCCAGTATTTCTTGTCTGGAGAATTTCACAGACAGAGGAGACTGATGGGCTACAATCGATGGGGTCACAAAGAGTCCTACAGGACTGAGTGACTGAGCATGCCTGCACAGAACTAGGTATTAGGAGACATAGTAGTTGAGACTGTCTTATATATATGTACAAAAAGCACAGTAAGTGGTTGTCACCCTTTTAAAAAACACAGCTGTGAAAGAGCTGCTAGCTCCCTTCTAGACAGGTAACGCAGCCTTAATTATCCACAGGGATCATCGCACATATTATTATGTATGTATTATGTAAGCTACATCATGATGAGCCTTCAGTTTGTGACCATACAAGTTAGTTGGCTAGTTGGTGGCGCAGAGACTGGGAAGAATTGGGTACAGGGCATGGGCTTGAGTCTACTCACAGTGCACCTCTACATAAAATGACATTTAAAGGCACAACCTAAGCTTCAGTGAGAGAGGAATCAGTGAGATCTCTCCTAGACTTGACACCTTTAGACCAAGGAAGTTGGTTTTCACTGCAAAGAAGGAAAGAGTCCACTGAAAACGGAGAAGGTTGTAGGTTGAAAATGGAACATTAAGGCTGTGGTAAATGCTCCTTGTTTCCTGCAGGGTAGAGAAGAGGTACAAAGATGGGAGTGGTTGGATAGCCTATTACCTAATCTGCCTCCAGGTGGAATGGTGATCCCCCAACTCAGACTTCGTGTGTTTGCTCCGACTTCCATCTGCTCCCTTTGGCTCTAACTCCCTGTAGTTCCTCCTTCCCTAGCAGATTCTTTGCAGTGAAGGGTCTCAGACAAGGAGTGAATGAATTAGAAAGTCCCTAAGGAAATCTGTTTCACGTATTTAAATGTCCCCAAAATAGGCTGCATGATGTTCTATACATGTGGCTTTCCCAAACCCTTTAAGATGGTGAGCCTAAGGATATAGATCACAGGAGAGACATTTCAAACGTTCTCACAGTGCAGTTTTGAAATTCTGGGCTATGACTAAATTGTTTATCATTTAATTAACTTTTAAAATTACACTAACATGACATATAGATTTAACACATGAGCACATGTGTATATATGTGTAAACACACAGAAACACCTATATACAGAATCTGTATTTTTAAAAGACTCATTTATTAGATTCAGTAGTCTTCTTTTAGATAAAAACCTTATTCTCCCCACTACACCTTGAAAAAATGAACTCTTTATTTTTAAAAATCATTTATAAGTTGTCTTACATTACTATGCTATGTTTCCTTTTTTTAACCTTTAAACATTTTTTTGACATATAGTTGATATACAATATATACATTACAGGTATACAATATAATGATTCACAATTTTTAAAGATTATACTTCCTTTATAGTTACTATATAGACTACATTGCTCATGTTGTACAGTATATCTTTATAATTTATTTTATATCTAATAGTTTGTACCTCTTAATCTCCTGTCCCACATTGCCTCTCCCCATTTCCCCACTGCCTATTGGTAACCACTGACTTGTTCTCTGTATCTGTGAATCTGTCTCTTTTTACATTATATTCACTAGTCTGTTGTATTTTTTATATTCCACATGTAAGTGATATCACATAGCAGCGGTCTCCAACCTTTTTGGCACCAGGGAGCAGTTTTGTGGAAGACAGTTTTTCCACAGACAGAGTGGAGTGGGGGAGGTTGGTTTCAGGATGATTCAAGTGCATTCCATTTACTGTGTACTTTATTTATATTATTATTACATCAGCTCCACCTCAGGTCATCAGGCATTAGATACCAGGGGTTAGGGACCCCTGTCATACAGTATATCTTTCTCTGATTTATTTCACTTAGCATAAAGTCCCCCAAGTATATCCCTATCAATGCAAATAACATTTCATTCTTTTTTTATGTATTTTTTTGAGCCCAATACTCTTAATTAATAAATTCTCCTGGTTGTGCTGCAATTATATGAAAAGCTTCTGTGTAGAGCTGGGAATCTGTTTCCTCAGTACATTGTCTCAAACAACTGGATTCTGACTCAATTCCCGCCTGATTGAAGATCCCCGTTTAAGACAACTGGGAAGTTCTTTAATTCTTATTTAAAACTCATTCTACTCTATTAAAATAATAGTTTTGCATGAAAAAAAAAAGAACTTGAAGAATAAACTTTGGTGTATCTTAGCCCATCTAAGGATACTCAATACAAATACAGATGCTGGAGTCCTCTCCCAGATCTGCTAAATTAAAATCTTATAGAAATGAGGTTTAGGTACCTGCATTTTTATCAAGTTCTCACCAATAGCTCTGATAGATGTTAAAACTGATCCAAAGATTAGGTACCTAAAGTCATGCAAGTACTTAAGGAAAAAGCTATGAATAAAGTGCTATTTAAGGGTCCTAGAGAGGAGGAACAAATAATTTCAAAAGATGAGAAAAGGTGACTTTTAAGAAAGGAAGAAGAAATTAAACATGGTTTGGGTCATGGGGACATAGCCACCTGAAAGCATCTAAAGTAAAATCATACCTGGATTGTTGGCTTTCTGAAGCTAGGTCTTTCCAAGCAGAAATGCCCCTTGGTAGACGAGGCAAAGACTCTCCATGTCTAGTGGGAAAAAAACTGTAAAGACACATAGCAAATGGCCTAGTTAAATATTCTAATACAGGGTGGAAATGAAGAGTTACTAAGAATAATCCAATTTTCTACATGGATGTATCTGGATTTGCTCTTATCTTTATATATGCTTAGAATTTTATTCTTTTTCTTCTAGTTTTTTACAAATATAATTGACATACAGTTCTATATAAATTTAAGGTGTAGAGCATAATGATTTGACTTTACATACATCATGAAATAGTTTTCACAAGTTTAGATGTAGTTTAGATTTAGTTCACATCTCATATAGATACAAAATAAAGGAAATAGAAACAATTTATTCCTGGTGATGAGAACTCTTAGGATTTACTCTCTTAAACAACTTTCATATGTTACATACAGCAGTGTTAATAAAATTGATCAGGTACATTCTATCCCCAGTACTTTTATCTTACAATTGGAGGTCTGTAGCTTTTGAGCACCTTCATCCAGATTCATTCTCTTTTCAACCTCAGATTCCCAGGTATAGTAGCTTAGTAGCTTAGCTTAGTAGCTTCAAATACTTGGTAAATGAAACCCCCTAGGAACTTTGTAAGGTGTAAGAATGATAGTGAATCCACTGATCTGTCCTCTCCTGGATCATAAATTCTTGGAGAGCAGAGGGCATGCATTATACCTCACAGCACTTTCCATAGTGTTGTGGAAACTAGCATTATGGAAACTTAAAGTTTGTTGGAGGAGTAGGGTAGCTATTCTGGCTCTCTATTACCATCAACCCGGGAAAGCTGCATGTTCTTTGAACAGAGGCAGATCCTGGCTCCTGCACAACTATAGATTACATTCAAATCAAGAAAAGAAAGAAGGTCCCTTTGTTCAGTGAAAATCCCACACACTTAGGGCAGCCAGACCCCTCACTAAAAAGCTTTCTTGCTGACCACTAGTCCCCTGCTCTCACCTTTGTGCTGCTTTTACTCAGTGTGATCCCAACACCCACTGAACTAACCCGGAAAATGCTGCTGAGTGTGCAAGATTTGGGCTTCAGCATCAGAGAGGCAGCCTCAGAAAGCTGATCTCAGCTCTGGATACACAGCCTCTGGGAAGCGCCAGCATCTGTAGCCTCCGGGATTTGTGAGGGACTGCATTCGGTTTGGGATTGGTCTCTGTGTTAAAGTCCTCCACATTTCATTCACAAACAGCTAGGATTAACTGAGCTTTATCTCCCCCAGTGGCCTACATACATCTGTTTACTAATGAAGCCATCAAATTTGTCTTCTGACAGAACAAACCCAAACTGTCTTGTGAGACTTGAAAGAACATAAGTGGCAGGTGAAACAGACTCTTTATGCCACAAAGTGATTTTTCTCGTCTTTTGTGTGTGTTTCCTTCCCTCTGTTTAAGCCCTGGCTTATATGTTTAGGGAAACACCTTTTGGATTTTATTGTCCAGACAAAGTAATAGAAAATCATATTCCATACAGAAGTAGAACTGTCCAATCCACCAATCATAAGTAACCCTAAATATGGTAGCTTACTGTGTACCTTAGGATTCCCCTGAGCCTGTTACCATGGAAACTATTCTGCAATGTCACGGACACAAACGCCAAGTTATGTTTTAGCCTCAAGAGATTGTATATCCAAATAGTGGGGAAATCTAACATCTGCCTACTAGTCCTTTGCATTAAAGGGTGTGTATCCCTTTAAGAAACATCACATGTACTAATTTCCCATTCCCCACCTTGTGTATAGAAAATATAGTATATGTAGTAATATCTCAGGATTAATGTAATATGACATTGTGGCCAAAGCAGATGTGTGAAATCACAGCAAATAAATTAACACTCATTAAGAATCAAATCAGGCCTGCTGACACATAATCTTTCATGTTTATGTCAAGTCGTGATCCCCATTCACATCAGGAACTTCCCATGGGGGGCTCATTAAACCTGCAGGAAGAGATTTCTTTTAATTCAACATTATTCAAAAGTCATTCAGCTACAGTGCAGAAGAGCCTGCCTGGGTGGTGAACATCCGCCTCTTTACACTGTCATTGTCATGGTCCAGATAGAATCCCAGCCACAAGGTATATAGCTGGGCTTCCTGCTGAGTGCATTTCCAGTCTATTTAGAAGAGATGAGGAAATTGTAGGGGAAATGCACATGGGTAGGACCTGGACAGAATCGTTAAGCTGAGAGAATATACGTTAGTTCCCGTAGGTGCCCTTCCTGCACTTTTGCCACATCAGAGTAGGCTGCTAAAAGCTGGATTCATCCTGTTGCCTCATATCTACAGCCAAGATAATTATGCTGAATTGATATTTGTCCCCAAAGGAATCCTCTCTAAGACCTGGAGCTGATTTTCAAGGTTCTTCAATCAATCATGCATGGATACTCCTGGCTGCCTGGTATCTTGACCTCCTGAAATTTAGCCAGTTCCCATTTTTGTCAGAATTCTGGCAACTCAGGCATGATCAACCCAGAGGCCTTTGTGATGTTCCAGTTCTTGTCAATCTACCTGCCTTCTCATCCCTCTTGAATATCCAAGTCTGGTCCAGAGAACCTCCTGTTTCTGGAGATGGGCGAGACTGGAAAGGGGCTCCCACTTTCTTGTCACTCACATGTTCAGCTCCCTGGTTGCAGTGTTTGGATAGTCAGCCAAGGGTTTGTCAAGGCAACTCTCCCACTTGTCCATTGGATTTGGTTCACAGTCTTCCCTGACCTTCAGAATCTCACACAAAGATTTATCTTTTTGGTCTAGACTCATCCTTCCCTCTTGCCTATAGACTGCCTTTGGTCATATCCCCCAGCCCTGGAACTCACCCTGAATCCACATCCTATTGACCTTTGAGCTTCCCACCATCATGCTTCACTCATTCCCTGCCCCCTGATTCCCCCACCATTAAGGAAAGTAATCCGATAAACAGGCACACCAGGGTGTTAATAACTGATAACCACTTAATGTATTATCCTTCTCAGAGGAATTATCCTCATTTAAGTTGCAAAGCCTTCATTCAAAGAAATGAATTTTTCTAGGGAGTTTTCCAAACACTGAAGGAGAGAATAGCTATTTGAGGGCCAGAGATTTTCTGTGCTGTCCCAAATCATACCATGCAAGAACTGGCTTCTTTTATTGATCTATGAAGTGGGCTTATTTGTATAAATACAGGAATTACACTAATGCAATGGTTCTTAAATTTTACTGCACCTTTGAATCACCAGGGGAGCTTTGAAAAATTCCAGTGCCTGGGCTGGACCCCAGACCAATTAAACCAGCATCTCTGGAGATGAGCCCCAAGCATTGGTATTTTTTTTAAAGAACTCTCCAAGTGATTCTAATATGCAGTTAAGTTTGAGCACAAGCACACTAGTGCAATTATAACCACCATCAACTACTTATACACAATTGCCCCGTAGGACTCCCATAAGATGGGCTTTCTCCTTGTGCTGGGAATGGTGCTTCTGGAGACAAAGCCAGAATTTCATTCTGAAAATGTGTTCCTGTGATTCTGTAAGGACTTAGTATAATCCATACAGGCTAAGTAGTTAGTTGCTAAACTGCAAGCACCCATCTCATTTCATCTCAGTCCATTCCTGGCCATCTGGTCCCCTGTCTTCCCATTACAGAGCCATGTGTGTATTAATGAAATGATTGCATCCGATTACATCTTTTATTCAGAGCACAAGAAGAGTCCGTGTGTTTTCTCCAGCATCACCGTTTCTGTCATGATGTCACTAATTAAGTTATCCTTTCTACTTCAGGCAGAGGTGGCATGGTCTTCCATTAAGGTAAGAGTATAAATCAAATAATGTTGTTGCTTTCAATAAACTTTTAATTTTGCTGCCTGGTATCTGTGATATAGATATTTCAGTGAAGAGCATAAACCACTTGTTAGTAGTCTCTGTTTTTAAATATCCATCATATATTTCATATTAATAACTAACTTGTGACAGTTGGTACACAAGAAGGATCACCTCAGAGCTAAGTTAATAACTTTTTGTTAGTTTGTTTAGGCTTTGCCTCTGCAACAGTACAGATGGTCAGAAAGTCACATGCTTAGACTATATTTTTCTGCCTTCTCAGTTGAGGAGGAAAGGGTTGCAGGTTGTGGAGGGTGGGGGGACCAACTTAACCTGAATACTTACCATAGTCTTTTGTGTTGTTGCAATCAAGACAGTTCTTTTCCAAAGGGAAATTTGAGTGCCAACTGTTCAAATAAAAAGGAAGTCTTTCTATATTGTGACATCTGAATGAACAAAAATGAGTGAAATATGAATGAATGGATTAATTAACATGCTATTCACTCTTTATTGGTGGCTCAGTCAGTAAAGAATCTGCCCACAATGCAGGAGACTCAAGGTTGATGCCTGTGTTGGAAAGATCCTCTGGATGACTAGTCATTCCAGTATTCTTGCCTGGAGAATTCCATGGACAGAGGAACCTGCTAGGCTACAGTCCATGGGGTCACAAAGAGTTGGTCCTGACTGAGCAACTAACACTTTTACTCTTCACTTCATCCTATATTAACTAGTCATGTCCTCGCCTGCCCCTTTACCTTCCTAGAACATACATTTAAAAAATTGACAGAGATGCAAGTGTATCTACCATGTAGCAATATATGCTATGCTACAACCAAATTCTACCAACCCATTACATTTCATCTTTGCACATAGATTCCTTTTTTATTTGCACATAGATTCTTGGCCCTGTCATTTGAGTGAAGATTTATTCATTTCCTGCTCTGTGCCAGGGGGATACAAAAGTGAGTAGAACAACACGGACTTTGACCTCATGGAATTTAAAGTTTATTAGGAGAGACAAACTAATTAATCAAATAATCTCAAATACTAATGTATAATTTTAAAATTGAGCTAAGTGCTACTAGATAACTCTGAGATAGATCTGTAGCCCTGAGTAAAGAATGGGGCAAGGGGTCTTCCCTGGTGGTCCAGTGGTTAAGAATCCACCTTGCAATGCGTAGGACACAGGTTCAATACCTGATTGGGGAACTGAGATCCTACAGGCCACAGAACAACTGAGCTGGAGCGTAGAAATGAAGATCCCGAATGCCTCAACAAAGATCTGAAATAGTCAAATAAATAAATAATTTTTTAAAAAAAGAATGGAGCAGGGTGGGGCTGACCTACTTTGTGGTAAAGGGTAGGGGTAGAAGGTAGTCTATAGCTGAGATCTAAAGAAGGAGGAGTAAACCAAGGGCAAAGGGTGGAAGCATTGCTTCTCGGCTGGGGGAACAGGAGTGAACAGGCCCTGGGGCAGGAGAAAAGTAGCATCTTCAAAGAACTGCAAGAGCTAATATGGTGGTCCACGAAGCAAGAGGGTAGGGAGTGGGGAGGCTGGAGATACTGGCAGGAATCGGATCAAGCAGAACCTTACAGGCCAGAGTAAGGTTGTTGTTAGTTACTCAGTCGTGTCCGACTCTTTGTGACCCCATGTACTGTAGCCCACCAGGCTCCTTTGTCCATGGAATTTCCCAAGCAAGAAGACTGGAGTGGGTTGCCATTTCCTTCTCCAGGTGATCTTCCTGACCCAGGGATCAAACTCAGGTCTCCTGCATTGCAGACAGATTGTTTACTCTCTGAGCCATCAAGAAAGACCCACAAGCCAGGGTAAAGCAGTTGCCTTTTTCCATAAAAATAATGTGCCACTTTTGAAGGCTTTAGAGGAGATTGACATAATTAGGCTTGTTTTTGAAAGCTCAGTCTATTTGCATTGTAGACAGAATAGTTTGGAGGGGCTGGGCAAGGCTGGATGCAGGGAAACCAGTGACCACACCACCACTGCTGATGGGCTACACTCAGTAAAACCCATATGCATTTGCCTGCCTTCCTGTGGGAGTGGGTGGCCATACCAGGGAAGTGCCTCCAGTATCTAAGCCTGTCTGCTCTCAGTGAAATGATCTAGGGCAGGGGACCCCAACCTCCAGGGTCTAATGCCTGATGATCTGAGGTGGAGCTGAAGTAATAATAAAAGTGCACAATAAACATAATGCACTTGAATCACCCCCTTGTTAACATGTAAGAAAATCATATTTGAAAAATCACCCCTTGTTTTATACTACAAGGTATATGAGCCACTTTGATTACCCAATTTATTTTCATTAGTAGCTTCTAAAATACATACTTTAATGAGTGAAATTTAAAAAAGGGAGACAAAATGATTTGCACCTGCATCATATAGAGTTTCTTGCCAACTGTGAGCTGGGATTCAGGTTCCTTCTGCTTCTTCAGCATTCAGGTTTGGAAGGTTTCCTTGTGTTGTCCATTAATGACTTTCAGCTATTTACAAAATCAAACTCCCCTTCGAAGTGTGGGTTTGCCATCTCTGAAAATATTCATACACACATTTGCCAGCTCCAGAGCAAATAACATCAAGCAAGTTCCTGAAATATTCTGTGTACTGGGGCATGCTGTGAAGCATACTTGGGACCTTCCAAGTAGTAGACAGAGGAGCTACTTTGAAATACGTTGTGGTTCACACTGTCAAGTCTATGTGTTGATAATATAAGGTGAGAGACTGCGTAGCTTTTCTTGATGAATGGATAGGTCATACTGGATAGATTAACCTTTGACTCAAAGTGTGTTTACTGGGAATATTATTACAGTAACAAGCCAACTACAGTTCTACAGTGCTTCCTGTGGCCTTCTGGGTAGGTCAGACTCTTTAGCAAACTCTTGGGTTCCACCCTGTAGGCCTGCACGCCTTGCAATCACCCAGCCTCAAGTCCCGTGGAAAAGCCGGGATATGGTGATGGTGACATAAGTGGTGCATCAGAGGGGATTTTACATGTCTGAAACAGGGTCCTGGAGTGACACCCCACCATGTACGGCAAATGCAGGCAGGACATGACAACAGTCTTCACTCCTTGGAGAGAATGCAGCAACTGTTTTAGCGGGACTTGACTTCAAGTTGGGCTTCCCAGCAGGCGCTAGTAGTAAAGAACCCGCCTGCCAGTGCAGGAGACAAAAGAGATGCAAGTTCGATCTCTGGGTTAAGAAGATCCCCTGGAGGAGGACACGGCAACCCACTCCAGTATCCTTGCCTGGAGAATCCCATGGACAGAGGAGCCTGGCGGGCTACAGTCTGTAGCATCGCAAAGAGTCGGACATGACTGAAGCCTCTGAGCATGTAGCACGACCTCAGATTGGCTTATCCGTTACCAGGGAAACCAGCAGCTGGGGCAGGGAAACCTGCACAGCCCCTCAGATTAACGATCATCACAAGGGCAGATATTTCCCTTTAATAAATTAGCTGGTGGAACCATTCTGGCCTAAGGATTAGAACAATCACTGGCTGGAGCTGGGGGTAAACACATTCGTGTGAATAGGATGCAGGTAAAGAAGGCACTGGTCAAGTAGGGGATGTACAGAGAGCAAGAGAACAGCCGTCTTAGTGGCCTGACCATACACAAACCCATAAGAGTTCCTCAGATCTGGTTTGTACCTGCCTCTCTGGTGGCTCAGAGGTTAAAGCATCTGCCTGCAATGCAGGAGACCTGGGTTCGATCCCTGGTCGGGAAGATACCCTGGAGAAGGAAATGGCAACCCACTCCATTGCCTGGAGAATCCCATGGACAGAGGGGCCTGGTGGGCTACAGTCCACGGGGTCACAAAGAGTCAGATGCAACTGAGCGACTTCACTTCACTTCACTTCTCTAGTTTAAAGGCCTGTCCTCTTCCCACACAATGTCTGCACTCCAGCCCTGCAGATCTCTGTGCACTTCCCCAATCCACCATCCTCCAATGGAAAAACATTTCCATTGTTTTCATGTCTATATTTCACATTAAAGGCTTTCCTCTTCAGGTGTCTTCTGACTTTTGAGTGTCAGCTCACATTGGAAAGTGAATAAAGCACTAAGGAAGTGATTGAAGACCAAGTGCATGAGTTGGGCCCGCTAACTGTGGGCTTCAGTGCATAGTGGTGCATTTAGCATATAGTGGGTAGAGGCCAGGGATGCTGTTAAACATCCTATAAAGCACAGGACTGCCTCCACAACAAAGAGTTACCCTGTCCCGAATGTCTAGTTTTGGTTGAGAAATCCTAATATAGAGTATCTCGTTGGACCAGTTAGTTAGGAAAATTCCTGATTGTTTTTTTTTTTCCTCTTGGTCTGGTCAGATTCTGCAGACAAGAACCTACCAGCCTCCTGCATGGTGGGGATAGTCCAGTCTTCCAGTATTCCAAAAACCAGGAATAGTGGGCTTATGGTTTTAACAGTTGGTGGGCAATCACTCTGTTGACAATATTGTCTCCTTATCATCAACTATAGCCACTGTTCCCCCAGTCCAGAGAAACCCCCTCCAGAGGCTAAGCATCCAGTTTTATTCTAGGCTGGAGGAAAGGGAGTCACTTGGCTGTATGAAATGGGAAATGGAAACATAGAATTTTAGTTTCTTAAATAGATTTTTAAGCAATCATCCTGATTTTAGCTATGTTCTTACCTCCCCTTCATGCCCAGTTTCTAAACCTTCATTGTGGGCAGAGGTGGGTTTCTACTAAACAAAATACTTGTTGCTCAGCTTTTTCTATATCTGAGCTTAATTATTATCACTGTGTATCTATCTGCTTTCCAGTTTCCTTTTCTCTTTGCCTGTATAGACTATGACTTCTTAAAAGTCCTTTTAGTATCTTATTCGTGAGACTTCTGAAGGGACAGAGAGCAAATGAAAGTAAATGCATGTGGTTTCTTTCTTAAATAAATCTACTGACTAAATGTGAGGAGAAGCTAATTTGGAGCCCATTTAATCTGTAGGATGCAGTGTGATAGGAGCCAGGAAAAAACATTTTTTTAAACCTAAACCCAAGAGAAAACAAGAATCCAAACATAATTTACTAAAAATAAAATAGCAGTGTAGACTAATTGACTAACTGAAGTTCTGTGTGAAAAGAATTCAGATTTCTCCAGCTGACCAGCTCCTTGAGCAGCTGGAAAATGATCTTAGCTCAAGGTCACTCAAGATCTGTTGCTCTCTAGAAATCTAATTTTCACTTTTGTCCTTTGAAATTCGGTGACTTTGGAGAGGACCTGGACTGTGCTCTGGATTTCAATCTCATGCACAGATGCTGCTCTCAAGGCCAAATGGAGCATCATTTGCATTTTAAAAAAAGAGAAAAAAAGCGTCTGCTTTGAAAGCAGAGAGGGCATGTAGCCACACTTTCCAGGTATAGTGGGTGCTGGTCTGAATTCTTTTACACTCTAGCTTCAAGTCTTGCATGAAGACAGACATTACATTCCATCACTGTGAAGAAGAATTTCTAATGTCAAGTAGAAAGCAAGATTAAAGGCACATTTGCATTGAAGGTATGCAAATAAAACCAGCCCAGAGCAGCTGAAACCTGAGCCTAGAATGAGGAGACTCCTCCATTTCAATATCTCAGGGGACTACTTCTATGGTGCCATGGCAACAGCATCACCTTCAATGGTTCCCCTGAAGAAAATCTTGCAGAAACAGGATCAGAATACTTGAAAGATTTGGCATTGATTGGATGAGGCACCAATCAAAGGATTTTCACACCCTACTGCATCTTGGTGTGTATTTTTTAACTTTTGAGAAATTACACAAATATTCAACCTAGAAAAATTAGAATGCGCAAGTAACTGAAGAAAACTGCCAGTGGTTTTTCCATTTAGATATAAGCACTACCTTGCAGTTATTTTTCTTCGCCTATATGCCCAACTATCTTAAAGAGGGAGAGCAAGATATTTTTTTCAGACAAAGAATGAGTTTCTGATACACACATCTGCACTGAAAGAATAGTGAAGAACTAACAGTCAAGAAAGAAATTAAACCTAGAGCGGGGTATGAGAAAAAAAAATATGAAAAAGAAAGATAGTCTTGTTTATAAAGGTAAGTATCTACTGTAAATACTTAATGTGGGCAGAATGGGGATAAATCAAGGCGGGAGGGGCTTCCCTGGTGGCTTTACCCCTGATGGTAAAGAAACTGCCTGAAATGCAGGAGACCTGGATTTGATCCCTGGGTTGGGAAGATCCCCTGGAGGAAGGCAGGACAACCCACTCCAGTATTCATGCCTGGAGAATTCCAGGGCCAGAGGAGCCTGGTGGGCTATAGTCCACGGGGTTTCAAAGAGTCGGACACAGTTGAGTGACTAAGAATGCCCACATAATAGGAGAGGCATAGAAATTAATTTTAGGTTGTGTTTATTTTAATGTATATTAAGAGCTTTAGAGAAAATTTAAGAAAGAATAGAAATGGAATGTAAAAACTTCCAGACTAGTAGAGAAAACATCAACTCAGTAGAGGTCAGTGTTTTAGTCTGCTCAAACTGCCGAAATAAAATATGATCAACTGGGTGGCTTAAACAACAGAAATATATTTTCTCACAGTTTTTGAAAGTCTAAGATCAAAATGCCAGCTGCTTTGTCTGAGGGATATTTTCCTGCAGTCCAGGAATTGCAGATGGCCACCTTCTTGCCATGTCCTCAAATGGAGAAAAGAGAAAGCAAGTTTTCTGGTGTCTCTTCTTGAAAGTGAAAGTGTTAATCATTCAGTCGTGTCTGATTCTTTGCAAGCCCATGGACTGTAGCTACCAGGCTCCTCTGTCCATGGGATTTGTGGGCAATAATACTTGAGTGGGTTGTCATTTCCTTCTAAAGAGAATCTTCTAACCTATGGATCAAACTGGTGTCTCCTGCATTGCAGGCAGATTCTTTACTGTCTGAGTCAATCTTATCATAAAGGTCCCACTCTCATGAGCTCATCTAACTCTAATTACTCACAAAGGCCCAGCCTCCATCACAATGAAGTTAAAGGCTTCAACATATGAATTTTGTGAGGATACATTCAACCCATAACTGTCAGTAAAAGAAGAAAAGGAAACAAAGCAAAGCAAAAAACATAGTAAGTGAAAAACACAAAACTCAGTGATAGAAGTATCCAATTGTGATTTAGTCATCTCACACCATAATACTCAGAAGTGAGGAATGAATGAAATTGATCTATATATCTCAACAAAGATAGATTTCAAAAACTAAATATTGAGTGAAAAAAGCAAGATGCTGTATAGTAAGTAGACTATAACTCCATTCGTATAAATGTAAAACATAGGAAGCAGTAGCCTATACTTTGTACAGGAATATTTAGTAGGTATATAGATAGTTGGCAGATGTATCAGTTCAGTTCAGTTCAGTTGCTCAGTCATGTCCGACTCTTTGCGACCCCATGAACCGCAGCACGCCAGGCCTCCCTGTCTATCACCAGCTCCCGGAGTTCACTCAAACTCACATCCTTCGAGTCAGTGATGCCATCCAGCCATCTCATCCTCTGTCGTCCCCTTCTCCTCCTGCCCCCAATCCCTCCCAGCATCAGAGTCTTTTCCAATGAGTCAACTCTTCGCATGAGGTGGCCAAA
>NW_011494769.1:2244938-2245395 GCF_000754665.1 Bison bison bison
CTTCGCATGAGGTGGCCAAAGTACTGGAGTTTCAGCTTTAGTATCATTCCCTCCAAAGAAATCCCAGGGCTGATCTCCTTCAGAATGGACTGGTTGGATCTCCTTGCAGTCCAAGGGACTCTCAAGAGTCTTCTCCAACACCACAGTTCAAAAGCATCAATTCTTCGGTGCTCAGCCTTCTTCACAGTCCAACTCTCCCATCCATACATGACCACAGGAAAAACCATAGCCTTGACTAGACAGACCTTTGTTGGCAAAATAATATCTCTGCTTTTCAATATGGTGTCTAGGTTTGTCATAACTTTTCTTTCAAGGAGTAAGCGTCTTTGAATTTCATGGCTGCAGTCACCATCTGCAGTGATTTTGGAGCCCAGAAAAATAAAGTCTGACACTGTTTTCACTGTTTCCCCATCTATTTCCCATGAAGTGATGGGACCGGATGCCATGATCTTCGTTT
>NW_011494769.1:2245504-2265584 GCF_000754665.1 Bison bison bison
TCCACAGTTTGTTGTGATCCATACAGTCAAAGGCTTTGGCATAGTCAATAAAGCAGAAATAGATGTTTTTCTGGAACTCTCTTGCTTTTTCAATGATCCAGCAGATGTTGGCAATTTGATCTCTGGTTCCTCTGCCTTTTCTAAAACCAGCTTGAATATCTGGAAGTTCATGGTTCAGGTAATGATGAAGCCTGGCTTGGAGAATTTTGAGCATTACTTTACTAGCATGTGAGATGAGTACAATTGTGCGGTAGTTTGAGCATTCTTTGGCATTGCCTTTCTTTGGGATTGGAATGAAAACTGACCTTTTCCAGTCCTGTGGCCACTGCTGAGTTTTCCAAATTTGCTGGCATATTGAGTGCAGCACTTTCACAGCATCATCTTTCAGGATTTGAAATAGCTCAATTGGAATTCCATCACCTCCACTAGCTTTGTTCGTAGTGATGCTTTCTAAGGCCCACTTGACTTCACATTCCAAGATGTCTGGCTCTAGGTCAGTGATCACACCATCGTGATTTCTGGGTCATGAAGATCTTTTTGTACAGTTTTCTGTGTATTCCTGCCACCTCTTCTTGATATCTTCTGCTTCTGTTAGGTCCATACCATTTCTGTCCTTTATCGAGCCCATCTCTGCATGAAATGTTCCGTTGGTATCTCTAATTTTCTTGAAGAGATCTCTAGTCTTTCCCATTCTGTTGTTTTCCTCTATTTCTTTGCACAAATATATAAAGAATACCAATTCGTGGATTAGAAGAGCAAGAGCCCATTTCAGGAGATTGGAGGAAAAACAGAGAAGGAGGTTAAGGCTGAGTATAAAAAAAAAAAAATTTTCACTGTATCTGAAATATACATGGCTCCTGGCTTGGGGGATAAGGGCCTTGAGATGAGAGGCTCTCTTGGGTAATAACCCAGTTCCCACTCCTAGGGTTCAGTTTCTTCATCTATAAGACACAAAAGTTGGACTGAGTGTTCTCCAGTCCCACCCAGCTCTACTTTTCTCTATTCTGTAAGGGGGCTGGGGACAAAGGAGAACATCGAACTAAACCAGGAGACATCACTGACTCTAGGAAAAGCACAGAGCCCTGGGTACAAGCAGCATCTGTGAGATTTGCCTCCATTTTTCTTCCAAACTTGTTTTCCCCAGTAATTAACCTCTCAGGAAGGCTCCTAATTGATTTGAAATAGTCACAGCTTGAACCTTTAGGAAAGATAACTTCAGTTCTACCTGAAACCTCCCCTGAATTTAGTAGTATGGAGAAAAAAAAAGTTTTAATTACTGAAGGAAATAAATAGAACTGTAGTATCTACAAAAGACAATTTGGAAACTAGATGATGATGTACAGGGTCTATCTTACTATATTGCTATTTTAGGTAAATTTGCTATTGTTATTATTTATCTATATTTTCCTACTAAAAAGTTTTTTAATAATATATGAAAATTGATCATTGTAAACCATTGATTTTAAACTTTTTTTTTACCATGATCCACAAAATACATTCCATATTACAACTTAATACATACACATAGAGACTAAAACAGTTTCACAAAATATTATTTACTCTCACTACATACAGTATACTCTGATATTTTCTGTTCTCTGCCCTGCTTGTTTTGGGAGTGTATGTGCTAGCTGAAACCTACTCAACTGATTCAAAACTCATTTAATAGATCTTGATCCACAGTTTGAAGAACACAGGTCTAAATGGTATTAGATCATTCTGGAGGCAAATCAATATTTTCCTGTTGGCCTGAATCAAGAGACAAGTGGGAGCAATGGAAGAGAATGAATGAAAAATTTCCCAGTGTTCTTGGGAAAGCCTGACCCTCCTCTGGTGTCATCGGGCTTAGAAACGAAAGAGTTTGACAAGCTCCCACTTCTTTGTACATCAGCCCATTGCCCAACTTCTCTATTTGATTCTAGAAACTGTACTGCTAGCCAGAGGTCATGGCCTGGGCTGCTCTAAACAGCTTTTCATTCCACCTGTCTTCTGGTTTTGCCTTCTCTGAGGTTCAAGCCCATCCTCGGCATTCCTCTAACCTTGTCTGAGTTATGAATTTATATCCTGTCCCCTCTTGCCTCTTCCCCATCCCTGAATAATCATTACTGTCCTCCCCAAACTCAAGGGTCATCAACCAAAGCTGCATCTTCCATAGAGGAGGGATGAGGACATGGCTGAGATCTGCTCAGCACTCAAATCTCATTAAAGCAAAGGTCAGGCCCGGCAAATAGGGGACAGACGGAGCACCTGATGTCTGGCAAAGAAGAGGTCAAGGGAACATTGACTACAGCGTTTGAGAGAGAAATGTCAGCTCTTCTGTCCTGCAGCAGGTACCAGTTGAATATCCACTGGGAAGGAAGATGAGAATTTCAGGACAGAATTGTTAATTCAAAGGACATGAAGAAAACACAGAATAGACAGCATCTTGAGCTCCTCCAAAATCACCTCAGGGCTGCAATTTTACAAGGCTGTATCAAGGTGCCCACAAATCCAGAAATATCATCCATGTGAAATTATCAGTGACTGGATGCAAATGCGTGTGTGGGATGAACTACCACCTAAAAAACCCATCTCCTTGGCTCACACTGGTGCCACTATTTATGCTGAAAGGAAAGGCATTTTCACTTCTCCTACTGCAAAAGCTGTATTTCTTTCAATATTAAGGTTAATGAGGGCTGGGGCCCTGTAATCTACATGAGTAGGTTAATTCTCATGTGTCCTAGATAGTGAGAGAGAAAGAGATTTAGAACTTGGGCTGAAGGGGGATGCAGACACTGCCAAACCGGAAATGAATGCATGGAAAGAAGCAAGGAAAAGCAGCCCTTAGGAGTCTCTGCCTCAGCTCCTGCCTCTGTGAGGAAGAGACGCTGAGCATGACCCGTTCCTCTCCTGTGCTTGAATGAGAGAGGCCAGTTCACAGGTATGTGATGAGGCTTGATTACAATGCACTGAGAGAAATATCTTGCCAAAAATTCACAGAGCTGCTATGATTTTGCTGATAGAACACAAATCTCAGCTGTATTTTCAGAAACTGAGATCCCATTTGAGTGAATCTCGTATCTTATCAAGGGCACAGATTTAAAATGTCTTCATCAAGGAAATTGAAAGCTCAAAGTTGAAAGTTACAAAACAAATGAATGAAACTATTTCTACCTGTTCATTCAAAATGGTAACACATTTTGCCCAAAGGCAAAGGAATGTGACTCCTAACACAGCTTTCTCTCCCATCCGAGGCTTCCTTTGTCCTTGTTGTGATGAAAAGGGGAAAGGTAGGGAAAGAAAGAAAGCAAACAAGATGAATAAGACTCCTGTTCCCTAACCCTTGCAATCAAATCCTCACTGTTACACTGTTACTCTCAAATATTTAGCTGCTTCAATTTTTTAAGTTAAAGCTGATAAATAGAATGATTTGGCATTTATTCGTTCTGGCATTGCCTGGCCTTGTGCTAGAAAATTGTGAGTAAAAAAATAATCTATGTTGTTAAGCAACTCTACTCTAATATCAATTTACAGAAAAAAATAGATAATCAACAAGGACCTACTGTGTAGCACAGATAACTCTACTCCATATTCTGTAATGACCCACCTGGGAAAAGAATCTAAAAAAGAGTGGATATATGTATATGTATAACTGAGTCACTTTGCTGCAGAAGCTAACACATTGTAAATCAACTATGCTTCAATAAAAAAGAATTGTATAAAAAGATCTAGTTGTAGAAACTGAAAAGAAATGAACAATTTAAATTATTATGATTATTATGAAATTTGAGAACAGACAAAACTAATCTATAGTGACAAAAAAGGTTCTCTGGTGTTGAGATGGAGAGGGTTAAATCTGGAAGAGGAGCAGTAATTTAGGGGCTGATGGAATGTACTATACTTTGATTGAGGTGGTTACTGGATTATAAGCATTTGGCAAAATGAATTGCATGCTTAGGATGGCACATTTTATTTTATTTAAATTACACGTTAATCAAGTTAAGTTGAAACAAACATAATATGAGATATAAAACAAGCAAACAAAGAGTGGAGGCGAAGCAGGAGTGCAATCAAGAAGGGTATCTCAAGAAGGCTTCTCTGCAGAGGAGGCTCTTGGCCACCAGGAGGAAAGAGGCTGATGCAGAATCACATGAGCAAAAACCTTGATCATTCTTTTTATGTCTCTTGCAATAGAGGACTTTATTAAGACAAGAATCCTAATTTTACTCTCCCATGGAGAGAAGATACATGCAAGCAGATCATCCCACTAATTCCTTGTGGAGGTGAGAGAAGAGGGGTGGGTTACGATGGAGTGAGAGCTATAGAGTCTGAGGCTTCTTCCTTTTCTTCTCTTTTCCCTTTTTAGTTTTTAGTACTGAGTCTTCTTTTTAAGGTGATGAAAACATTCTAAAGTTGGCTGTGGCCATGGTAGCACTTACATGTGAAACTACTAAAAAACAGTTGAATTGTATTTTTTTTGTTGTTCAGTTGCTCAGTCGTGTCCAAATCTTAGTGAATTGTATATGTGAATGATATTTTGAAGCTGTAAAACAATAAGGTTATATAATTCCAAGATGAGGCCAGTTCAGGTGCAAACTTTAAACATAGATTAAGCAAAGTAACCTGGATGAAACTCTTCATTTTTAGCCTCCTACTCACATGTTGAACCAACAAGATGTATGTGGGGTAACTTCAGATACATTTTCTATTTCATTCACATGCCAAAGAAAAACAAAATTCCATGCCCTCCCTCCAAACATGGAATAAAATTGCCCAACACTAAACTCATTTTTGACAAGTGTGGCACTTTGGACACCCTGAACAACCATCCTGACTGAAATAAAAACCGTCCAGGATTATGTTTGTTATTCGAAATATATTGCTCATCATTGGCATTCAGTCACCTCAGAGCCCCAGCGCAAAGTGAAATCGTCTAGAGGTGAGTGAAAAGCTGGTGATGATAGCCAGAACTGGCTGAGTTGTGCAGTGGTAACAAGCACAGTCTCAGTGGTCAGTTTGTGTCTGACTCATGCTTTCAGTCTGCAGAGGGTGCTGCTCATTCTAATCTTGTGAGGACCCAGGCTGATGGAGGCTTCAATTTCAGCAAGTGAACATTACAGTAGATTTTTTATTCCTTGTATCGTACTTTATTCTCAGAGTTTGGATGCATACTTTTATGTCCTCCAAGTTAAGATTTATGTTTGGAGTAAACACTAATCAAATTCTTCCTATTGAATCTCTTTTCCCTACCAACCTACACTTTTCTTTTTAAAGACTGGAATCCTCAGACTATATTTCAGTGCTGGAGTTTCCTTTTATGTATTAAAATCAAACCAGTTATTAGAACACAATGGAATTGACACTCTAGGGTAATGGGTATAAAAGAGAATATGGCTGCCCTTTGCTGTAGGATTTAAACAGTTTTAAAATAAATTCCTTCAACTTGAAAGGAGACTCAAAAGTGTATAAAAAGTTCTTCCTGCACTGAGAATTCAGGAAGCCAATTTAGATTTTCTTAACAGTTCCTATAATGGAAGGCCATGATGATTGTTAATCAAACTCTTTATATCCTGTATCATGAAGCCGTACTTTCCTGACTTTCTTCTTTGATAGATGAAGGAGAATCTAACTCCACAGTCTCAGTCTTTGGAATATGCGCTCCCTACTTTCTCTAGTTGCTCTTGGACTATTGGGTGGTTCAGTAAGGTTCTCTAATCACTAGACTGCTCTGGGCCCAGGTGCCAGAATTCAAATATCATTCAGTGAACCACTTCTCAGGAAGTGTCATCAGCAGAACCACGCACACTTTCTTATCAAATACAAATTTCTACATTTGTCTTTCAATTCTTCTACAACACACACACATACATATGCATGTATATTAACATACAATATATATGTGCCAAATATAACTATATGCAAATACAACAATATCAATAACTATAATTACTGAGCATTAGTTAAACTCCCAGTATGTGCCAAGGCCTGAGCATAGTGCTGACTTTATCCCATACCAGCAACTTCAAAGAACAGTTCTATCATCATTTGTGTGTTATAGGCAAGAACACAGCCCACCTGTGTCTGTAAAATCCATGCTGTGGCCCTTACCCTATCAGGTCCCAATCCAACACACACTCCCCGCTCGGTTCACCACCTCCCTGTCCCCAAAACCACTCCCTGCTCATTCAATCTCTCTCCCTTTCTCCCAGAAAGCAGTTCCAAGACCCAGAGCAGATCCCATTTTTGAGGTCTGAGAGAGCAAAACGTTCCTTTCCAATGCTGGGCTGAAGCTGCATTTGAATTACCTTGAAATCTTAATTTCCCTGAAGACTCATTGTCCACTCAAGACCACAGCCTGGGCAGCCTCCGTGGCACTCTCTCTTCTTGCCTGGCCCTCTCTAGCCCACTAGTACATCCTGTCATGGCTTCTTAGGAGATCCATCTGGACCCTGTCCACACTGCGCTCCATCTTCACAGCTTCCTCTGGGTCTGAGGCCCACGATATCCCACCTGCATCAAAGAGCTTCTCAGTGGTTTACTTGTCTCTATTCTTGCTTCTCAAATCCTGTCTCCACTTGGTACCTAGAACAAGCTTTTAAAATATATGGTTCCTATTTCTATGTTTTAAACCTTTTAGGATCATTCTGTTACACTTAGAATCTACACTTTCAGAGTAGTCTAAAGGCTCTGTATGATGGGTGTTCTTTTTATTATTTGGCTGTGCCAGGTCTTAATTGTGGCATGCAGGATCCTTTTTTCTTTTTTAATTTGCAGCCTGCGAGATCTTTAGATGTGGCCCAAGAACTCTTAGTTGCAGCATGTGGGATCTAGTTCTCTGACCAGGGATCAAACCTGGGCCCCCTGCATTAGGAGCATGGAGTCTTAGCCAGTGGACCACCAGGGAAGCCCTTGATGGGTGTTCTGATCACCTCTCTAGCATCACTTACCCCACTCCCCACATCCCCCCATCACTATCCATCCACTTGGGTTCTCCCACATCTTTGAACATGATAGATTTTCCTACCTCCAGGTCTTTGCAGGGGTTGTTTTCCCTGCTTGCTTTTTCCCTTCTTCAGTTCTCAGATTAAATGTTACCTTTTCAAAGAGGCTTTTCCTGACAGCCTTATCTAAGTAAAACCCTCCTCTCAACTAGAATCTCCTTTCTCTGCACTCTGTTATTCCTTCCATGGGCTGAGATCATGTTCTATCTGGGTAGCTGTGTATTTGCAGATTTATCTATTGCTTGTCTCCCCTCCCCCCACAACACACACACATGCGCCCTGGACCACTCTACTGTAAGCCACGTGAGTACAGTGGCCATGTCTGTTTTGTCCCCAGCACCCAGTAGACAGATCTCAATGAGTAAACGTTGGTCTAATCAATTAGTCAATCAAACAGTCAATTCCCCTAGCCAGATTTAAACTGTTTGGCAGGTTATGTTTTTTTAATTGGAGGGTAATTGCCTTACAATGTTGCATTAGTTCTTTCTGTACAACAACGTGAGTCAGCTGTAAGTATATCTGTACATCTTCTCCCTCTTGAGCCTCCCTCCCACACCCCACACCCCACCCCTCTAGGTCATCACAGAACACTGGGCTGAGCTCCTTGTGTTACACAGCTGCTTCCCACTAGCTCTCTGTTTTACATGTGGTGGTGTATATATGTCACTGCTACTCTCTCACTTCATCCCACCATTTTCCCCCTTCTCCTTAAAGCTCCTTTCTAAAAAAAGAAAAAATATATGTATCCTTTCTGAACACAGAGAATATGACCGGAATTCAGAAACTCCTTACTGGACTAGTATCTGACTGCATGCTGAGAGAGGGTGTCCTCTGGTTTCTAGCTGTCCTCACGGATGCTGAGACCGTCTGGACTGCTGACAGGGGACTTGGAGCCACACCCCAAGAGTGCTGATGCTCAGCTCTGCCACTTACTAGCAGCCTGACCTAAGGCAAATGGCCTCTTCAGCTCTCAGTTTTCATCAAAAAGGGTGGGGAGGGGGATAGTAATTCATTGTTTGGTTAAATTAGATAATAGATTTGAAGGGTTTAAGTGCAGTGGAGGACATAGGTAAGGGCCTAGTCATTGTTAAATAATAACATTAGTATCCTCATCATTATTTTAGGCACCCAACCTTTTGGTGAGGTCAAGTTGCTCTGGTCTAAAGGTGGCCAATGTGAGAAGCACAAAGATAAAAAGCTGCCTCCCGAAAGAAGAAGCCATGTCTACTTCATTCCAGGGAGCAGTAAGGATTCCCACTACGTAAGCTAAGTTTCTAACCCAACTTAGTTCGGCAAAACATAAGTATATCCTGTATATCTGCTTTCCTTGCTGAGGACACCCACTGGCTGCAGAAGAGCGTTTACAAGCAATTGTTCAGGAAGAGGGTTGGGAAGAGGGTTGGGAAGGGCAGTGGGAGGCTGCTACCGCACTGCAGCTGCCTGCTTTCTCACCCACTCTGGCTGTTCTAACAGCTTGTGGGAACTTAGCCACTGTAGCCACCATAAGTGGCTCCCTTGGTGGCTCAGACAGTAAAGAATCTGCCTGCAATGTGTGAGACCCAGATTCCATCCCCGAGTCAGGAAGATTCCCCTGGAGAAGGGAATGGCACCCCACTCTAGTATTCTTGCCTGGAGAATCCCATGGACAGAGGAGCCTGGTGGGCTACAGTTCATGGGGTTGCAAAGAGTTGGACATGGCTTAGCAACTAACACTGACTTCTTATAGCTTGTAGGAACTAGTCAGAAGGAAGGAACAAAGGAAGACTATGCACCATGTATCTGATGCTAGAGATGAAAATGTTTCCCCAAAGGTTTGGGGTCAAAGGACATTTTAGCCCACCATCACACTGCCATAGACTGACCCCTCTTGCTTTCTATTTGCAGTTGTTCAGGGGATAAAACTGTCTGGCCAGCCACCTAATAAGCTCTGGGAATGGAATAATTTCTTCCTTATGCAAAAGCAAGGATGAGGGCACAGAGCCAAATCCGTAGTTTACTATAAAAAAGAAAATATCATCATACTTCTTGGTTAGTTGGGATGAGCAGCCCAGAGTAATGTGTAAATAAAAGTACCTTTCAATGTCTTTAATGAAGAAAACTTTAATGTCTTATTATCAGCAATCCCTGTTTGAGTAATAGGATTGGATACTCACGTGAGTAACATGGACTTCCCTGGTGGTTTAGATGGTAAAGAATCTGCCTGCAATGCAGGAGACCCAGGTTCAATTCCTGGGTTGGGAAGATCCTCTGGAGAAGCGAATGGCAATCCACTCCAGTATTCTTGCCTGGGGAATTCCATGGACAGAGGAGCCTGGCTGCCTCCAGACAGTGGTTCACAGAGTCGGACACAACTGAACGACTAACACACACACACACACACACACACACATTAATAACATAGATCTCTCCCCCGAGCTCAGTCTAAGGAGATTCACAAGTGCGCACCAACTGTTGTAGTCATGTGCTGTAAATGCTTTGTAGAGTCAGAAACAAGGCACTGTGAAAACACTGAAGAGACACCCCCTGACCCTCATGCTTTCTCTATGACTGATGATATGTTTCCCAAAATGGATACATGAGCATCTGGGCAAGTTTGGATCTGAGTTTCAAACATATAGGAGCTAGTCTGGAGGGCAGAGGAATGAGGAAAAGTTCTAAGTAATAGAATTAAAAGATCTTACCAGGAAATACAGGCTTCCCAGATGGCACTAGTGGTAAAGACCCCTGGCACCACCTGCCAATGCAGGAGACATAAGAGACGTGGGTTTGACCCCTGGGTCAGGAAGATCCCTTGGAGGAAGGCATGGTAACCCACTCCAGTATTCTTGCCTGGAGAGTCCCTGGGCAGAGGAACCTGGTGGGCCCCCGTTCATGGGGTCACAAAAGAGTTGGACATGGCTGAGTGGCTAAACAGCAACGAATAGAGAAACCACTGCAATGTAAAGAGACATTTACAGCTCACCTCCCTGTCTACCACCCAACCCAAGCCCCCAAAATCTATGCTAGAAACAAAAAAAAGGGGAGAGAGGGAAGTAAACTTTGTTGTTTATCTGGAGCCCAAATGCCCTCCTGAGGGGCACTGTGCTTAGTGTCTTAAATGCATGATACCATTACATTCCCATGACAACTCTTGGACCATGATTTTAATTACTCCTTCTGTTCTAAAGTTTAGAGAGTTTAGGTAATTAATTTACTTCACTAGTTGGCAACTAGTCAACAGCAGAACTAGGATTTGCACTCAAATCTTTTTTGACTGAAAGCCCATGCAACGCCAAAAATTATTGTTAAATTATGAGTGTGTTTTCTAGTGGGAATATATGTTCTAACTTTTCCCCAGGAACAGATTAGGTAATTAGGTAACTAATATGTTAATTAGCATAGCCTGCTTTTGAGGAATGCATATAAAGGTCAGGCAAGTGTCATCACCATATGAGTAGTAGGAAGAATTTCCTGGGTGGCCAGCCTTGGTTGAAGGCACTGGAAAAGAAGTCCAAAGCGTAGATCCTAGAGTTAAAGATGCCTTGGGAAAATTTCAGTATTTTGCTTAGGCAGGTTTGCTTTTAAATTTCCCACACGTTGCCTGCTCTATCATATCCTACCCAATATGATGTCACCATCCAGTAGTATTTCCAGAGTTCCTCAAATCATCTTTCTGTGTTCAGCACTAAACCTACTGACTTCATCTCTTGCTTACCCTTGACTCCAGAGTTCACTTTTCATTTACTATTGATGCCACATTTTAGTTCAGCTTTACTGCAATCTTCCCTTGGGTCTGTTTTCTCTCTGCCTCTCTTCCCCAACCCCAATTCCCAAGGAAGCTGCAGTAAAACAGTGCACAGCAATTAGCAAATAATGCCATGGAGGAACTGCAGACCACCCCTGCTTACATCTCTTCTGACTCAGCTCCCTTTCCCTGGCAGGAGAGATGGCCCAGGACTAGAGGACTCAAGAGAGCTATGCTTGACTGAAGCTCTTTATCCTACTAGTCAATCTTTGTTATTGCTGTTTAGTTGCTAAGTCGTGTCCGACTCTTGCAACCCTATAGACTCTAGCCCCTCAGGCTCCTCTGTCCACGGGATTTCCCCAGCAAGAATACTGGAGAGGTTTACCATTTCCTTCTCCAGGGGATCTTCCCAACCCAGGGATTGAACCCTAGTCTCCTGCAATGGCAGGGGATTCTTTACCACAGAGCCTCAAAGGAAGCTTGATTACATCTGTTGCATGCAGAGCCGTTGTGTGAATTGCAGAAATTACTGTCTAGCATTGAGTTCACCAGTGACCAGAGGCAGACTTTTGCATTTTCCCCCTTCTTCCTAATATCGGCTTGGTTGCCATAGCAATGGCCAAGCTCTGCCTGAAGGAGAGACTCCTTCTATAATGAGCCTGGAAGAGCTCAAGTTGAATACAGACAACTTTTGCTATTTCAGGCCTAAAAGACTTGAAATTTCTTCCCTACCTATTAGTTCCTAGGAAATATTTATGGTATTTATGTAATTTTAATCATAAAGTGAGTCTGACTTTTTATTTCCTTTTCAACACCTGGCTAATCAAGTCTTACAGAGATTGTTGGGTTTCTGGATCCCCAGGCCACAGTGGAGTCTGGAGAGATTGTTGCTGCCAAAATCTTGGCTTTCTCTGCCCACCGGAGCCAAGTATGAAAATACGGAGACAGTTTGGAGGAAGCAGAAAAATGGCTTTAATCCTCAAGCCAGTAGAGGAGAGAACATAGTAGGCTCATGCCTCAAGAACTGTGTTTCCCCTCCATAGGGAATCCAGGAGAATCAAGTTGGAGCTTGCAGTCAGGGGTTGGAGATAAAGAACAAAGGTGTAGGGATCCTGTGTTCTTCTTTCTTTTTGCACTGTGGCTGGCAGACAGTCACCTTCTTGCTGTGCCCTTACCTGCCCTTTCCTGTGTATGGGCACACTCCAGGTAGCTCACCTTCTTATAAGAACATCAGTCCTGTTGGATTAGGGCCCCACCTTTATATCTCATTTAACCTTAATGACTCCTTAAAGGTCTTGTCTCCAAATACAGTCACGTTGCGGAGGTTAGGGTTTCAACATATGAATTGCAATTGTGGCAGGGGTCAAGATGGGTTGGGAGTGCCATACATAATTCAGGCCATAATAGATTCCATAGAAGAAGTGGAGAGGAAGGTGGAGACCCAGTTTTAGGCTGACATTGTATCTAGCTCAGGGTATAGTAAACTGATCCTACCTCTCTATTCCATTTTCTTCAGTTATTATCCTTTTCTAACTCTACACTTTAATTATTTAAACACATCTACATAATAACCATTGCTAAGAAGTGACCATTGTTAAGGAAAATAAAGACACAGTGTTTAAGAATCTTAGAAATAAATCCAACTACTTCTTTCATTTTAGACTGAGAAAAATATCATGATCAATATGGGTTGTTTTACATTGCATCTTAACCAAGATCTATTTACTGCAGACATTTCAATTTATACATGTGAGGGTGGCCTTAAGAAAAATCTTATTGCCTTAATACCTTTCTTAAGTATGATTATTAGAAGAGTCACTTGTTCTAATATCTTATACCCTATCAAGCCGAGATGAGGAAACCTCAAAATTCAATAAGAACCTGTGTACTTTCCACTTTTGATACAAATATCAGAAACTGATTCCAAAAACTTCCACTTTTAAGCAGAAACAATACCCATTTCATTTACATTCACACATAGAAAGAACCACAGGTGATACAGAAGCCAGTTGCCTAAACCTAAAGTATTAATACTGTATTTAGAGAATAAAATTCATAATTTACAACCTTTTCAATTTGAGAAAAAAGAGACACAGAGACTGGCTAAATAGTATCTTCCCATACATGCTCCAAATCTGTCTCTGGTTGATACTTAATTTTTAAATCAATCTATCTGTGCTACAAGAAATAGTTGGGAGAAGAAAGGAAAATCTACAGTAAAGTTTATTGTATCTTATGTAAATGTCACTAATTATTTATTCTCTAACTCTTAATGCAAAGAAAGACTTCCATTTAGCTGTGCTAAATATGGAGCTCTAAGCGCAGCCAATGTGCTCTGTTCCATCTTTGTGTCCCCCACACCTACTACTGTGCCTGGCCCAGAATCAAGGATCAAGAGATGTTTTTATAAGTGAATGAACATAAAGACATAATTACTACCTTGAATGATAATGACATTGGGAACTTATTAAGATTGTCTGATGAGCTATAAATACTCTGAATTTTGAACCCAGACTCTCAAAAGAGTGTGTGATAGAATGTGGTTACTTTTGATAAACTATGACTAAGTTAGAAAAGATTGTTGTAGAAGAATCATTAGATTAGATGCCAAAAAATCTGGGTTCCTGCCTTGGGTATTCCGCAAAGAAGCTATATAACATCGTGTGTGTGTGTGTGTGTGTGTGGGCATGTGCACTCAGTTTTGTCTGACTCTTTGCAACCCATGGACTATAAGTCACCAGGCTTCTCTGTCCATGGGATTCTCCAGGCAAGAAGTAAGTAAGTAAGCTGCCATCTCCCACTCTAGGGGGTCTTTCCGACCCAGAGATCGAACCTGTGTCTCTTATTGCCTGGGCAGGTGGTTCTTTACCACTAGCACCACCTGGAAGCCCATATAACATTGTACCCATTGCTTAATCTGTGTTTTAATTCTCTCATCAATAGATAAAAGTTTAATTAACTTCATTCAATTGGTCTTACATGGCTTCCCAGGTAGCACTAGTGGTAAATAATCTGCCTGCCAATGCAGGAGATGTAAAAGACTTGGGTTCAATTCCTGGGTTGGGAAGATCCTTTGGAGAAGGGCATGGCAACCCAATCCAGTATTCTTGCCTGGAAAATTCCATGGACAGAGGAGCCTGGTGGGCTACAGTCCATGGGTTGCAAAGAGTCGGACACGACTGAGTGGAAACACACACATACCCATACAAATGGTCTAACAGTTCATCAACAATTAAATTGAAGGTGAAAATTTTTAAAGCTCTGCAATCAGGTTGAAATCTACCTTTCCAAATTGATGGCCTAAAATTCATCAGTTCCCACCAGCCTGCCTGTACTTTGTGTGATGGTGTCTGCCTTGTCTCCTGCTGAGATTTTCTCCCTCCTTTTCCCACCTCTTTAATTCTTAACCACTCTTCAAGACCCATACTCATATGTCCATTTCCTTGAAACCTCCCAAACCACATACACTGGGAGCTTCTGAGTAGTGTGTATGTGAACCCCTCAAAGACAGAGTATGATAGAGGTGCTATCCCCAACGTCCTTTGCAAAGAGTACAGCACAGAGTGAAGGGAATATTGTGCGTTTCTGCCCCCTTAACCCCTCAGGACTTTAGAGCCTTCACTCTACTCAACCCAAGATCCCAAGATTTCAGAGAACTGAAGAGCCTGAAGATGTCTGTCCCACAAGTCAGTCACTGACTAGGCGGAGGTATCTGGTGCCCGTTTCCTCACATTCTTTCGGTGTTTGTTTTTGGCCACACCATGTGGCTTGTGTGATCTTAGTTCCAGGGGCTGAATCTGCTCCCACAGCAATAAAAGCTCGGAGTCCTAACAGCTGGACCTCCAGAGAATTCCCCATCCTCATGTTTGTTTTGAACGTTCACAGTGGTCTTGATTTGCTTAGGGAGTATTTGGAATGGGGTATGGCTGGGCTTTTCTGTCAGCTGGCCTCAGTGTTTCACTGTTAACATGCCTGGCCCTCAGGAAGACAATGGAAAAGACTGTGAATTGAGAATTTATACTAATCTATTTAAAATAACATTTGACTTTCTCATTACCCATATCTATGTGGCTTCAGCAAAGTCACAAAAATAACTGGAACATGTGCTAAAACCACAATTTTCAGTGTTATCATAGAAACTAATCTTCACAAACTGTATTCTCCAATCCATTTCTCATTTATGTGGACCTAAACCTAATCACACTAATGAAATGACAGAGGATGAGATGGCTGGATGGCATCACCAACTCAATGGACATGAGTTTGAGCAATCTCTGGGAGTTGGTGATGGACAGGGAAGTCTGGCATGCTGCAGTTCATGGGGTCACAAAGAGTTGGACATGACTGAGCAACTGAACTGAACTGAAAACCGAATCTGCTTTTCAGATATAAATTATCTTCATGATTCAGTCCCAAAGGGTAAAATCAAAATTTAATATTGTAGCTCCCAGCTAAAAGTCACACTGATGAACTTATGTGGTGCTGTGATATTACAAAGCTCATGGTATCAAGGCCATCAGTATACGAGCTCACAGACTGAGCAAGCAAACATTGGCCCCATCCCACCCCTTCCCCAAACCCCAAACAGAAATAAGAAATGCTTGCTTTTGTAGGTTGCAAGTCCTGATCTGGTTTATTTATAAAGCAATAAATATTAGAAGCACAAATAAATTGCACGTGTGTAAACAAACTGTACAATGATTGATGAGAGATGAGGGAGGGTGGTTCAGAAGACTCCAAAAAGCATCATACCATCATCCTGAATGTAATGTAGACTAAGAGAGAAGGCACCTTAGAAGCACTTGCGGTGGACGATGGAGGGGCCTGCCTCATCATACTCTTGCTTGCTGATCCACATCTGCTGGAAGGTGGACAGGGAGGCCAGGATGGAGCCCCCAATCCAGACAGAGTACTTACGCTCAGGGGGAGCAATAATCTGTAGAAGGAAAGCGAAAACTGCCAGTGAACTCTGAGGTTCCAAGCAACAGAGAAAGCAACATGGTGGGGAGATTCACAGAAAATACACTGGTGATCAAGTTGCTATAATGTGATACAAATGAATAAGCTCAGTAATCCTACAAATGAATATGGTTGACTCACGATGAATGCATTTTCTCTATTTCATAAATTCCATGATCAAAGACTCTGTAAAATAGAAGTTCCCCACTTCTCTGAACCAGAGAATATGTGGCAATAAGCTATAGGCATGGTGAAGCCTAGTTTGAAAGTTGGGGTCTTTTAAAATGTGTTCAAAGATTTAGATTTTTTTTTCCTCAAAGATTTATTTTTATCCACTGCTTCAAAGTGTTTTAAAATCTCCTATCTTGGGAAAAGTGCCAGAAAAGTCAGAAAAGGTGCTATAAAAGCAAAAGGTTTCTGTGAGAACAGGAAGCTATTTGTGTGAGGGGAAAGGAGTTAGGAATTCTGCTTGGTATATGGAGACCTGCCTTGGTTCCCCCTACCCCACCACAGAAGTTCTTTACCTTAATTTTCATGGTGCTGGGAGCCAGGGCAGTGATTTCCTTTTGCATGCGATCAGCAATACCAGGGTACATGGTGGTACCTCCGGATAAGACATTGTTGGCATACAGGTCCTTGCGAATATCAATGTCACATTTCATGATGCTGTTGTAAGTTGTTTCATGGATGCCGGCAGATTCCATACCTATGAGCAAGTTTAAAAAAGTCACAGTGCATTCAGGCCATGGGGCCAGGGTGGAGGGAAGAGAACAAGACTTCTCTGTGTTGGTAAACTGTCACCATTTGTCTCTGAAACATATGTTCCTCTATAAGATACACTGCAGAGTTTTGTGGAACAGATGTCTTAAAAGTGCTGAGAGTAATCTACAACAGACTGCCAAGACACAAACAACTGCTTTTAGCACCTGTTTGGAGGGAACACGCACTGTACCCATCAGACCTATAGAGATGTAATAGAAAAGCATGAGACACACATTCATGTGAAATGAATGCCATTCTTATTTATGGACTAAAATAAGATACTGGCAAGCTTCCTCTTGGAAATCCCTGCTTAGGAAAGATGTTCAGTGACACGTGAGTGTCCAGTTATTACTATAAGTAGGATTGTTATCACACTTAATAATGAGTGACTCAGAAGTAAGGTCTAACTACTTGGTGATGGAATCTACCAGAATAAGTCAGCACTCTTGAGTCATCATCTCTTCCTTGCAGATATGGATTATTCCGTTACTACTCTATCTCATTCCTTGTTTCAAGATGAAGCCGGTGTGTCATCCTTTATCATATCATTGCTGCAGAGGAGGAATGGCCATCCCTGCAAAAGCCATCAGGACCTGAGGCTGAACTGTGCGGGTCTCCAAGCTATGACTACTTTCAACACAAGGGCCCCTTAATCATTGTTGATTATAATAGATTTTTCTCTGGAAGCCCCAAGTTGCATTTCTGCACCAGACCATCCAACTCACCAATGAAGGAGGGCTGGAAGAGCGTCTCAGGGCAGCGGAAGCGCTCGTTGCCAATAGTGATGACTTGGCCATCAGGCAGTTCATAGCTCTTCTCCAGGGAGGAGGAAGAAGCAGCTGTAGCCATTTCATTCTCAAAATCCAGAGCAACATAGCACAGCTTCTCTTTAATGTCACGAACAATCTCACGTTCAGCTGCAGAAATAAAGGGGGTCACAGGTAAGCTCTGAAGAATGACATCAGCTTTGGAGAGGTAGGTGGGGTCACTGGTGGAGGAGAAAACCAGACACTTACTGTGGCAGATGAAACACACACAGACTCACCGGTGGTGACAAAGGAGTAGCCACGCTCAGTGAGGATCTTCATGAGGTAATCTGTGAGATCCCGACCAGCTAGATCCAGACGCATGATGGCGTGGGGCAAGGCATAGCCCTCATAAATGGGGACGTTGTGGGTCACACCATCCCCAGAGTCCAGAACAATGCCTGTCAGAGGAAGTAGGCAAAAACAAGGTAAATCTCTGAGGACACCACTGCTTTCGCCATGTCAAAGCCTACTTTCACTCTTGGCTAAGAGATACTAGCACTGGGCAAAGATCCAGATAAAATTAGATCCCTTAGACGTGAAGAATAAAAATGAGCATAATGAATGCTAAGCCTAAAGCCAGCGACAGCTCATCCTTTTAAATATTGTGGTAGAAGAATTTCCCCAGGAGACTTTCAAATGACCATCCCTCTTACCAGTCATTAGCATATTATGCAAGCCTCCAGGTGTGTTTTTTTGTTTTTCCTCACATCTAATTTACACATTTCTCTTTTTTGACTCAGACCTCGTAGGGAATGTAGGTTCTCTCTGGGTTGTCTCTACTGGAGATATTTGCCCAGGGGCTGAGATAATGTGAACACACACCGATTGCTACATTCCAGGCTACTAGTTTGTGCAGAGCCTCAATATCTGACATCACATATTTTAGGCAAGGCAAGGCTCTAACTCCATATTCTTTCCGCTCTTAGAAATAAGCGTGCTCAGGGTACTATTGCTACCTCTCTCTCTTGGCACAGACACCTTCCCAGAGAGTGTGAGGAAAGAGATCATTCTTTTTTCATTGGGGAAACTGATTCACAGCAAGGTCAGTGACTTAGGAGTGTAATTAAGACAGACTATCTCATGATCGCACACCTTGCAAGGTCAGTGACTTGGGAGTGTAATTAAGACAGACTATCTCATGATCGCACACCTTACAATCCAAACACACCTGTGGTACGGCCAGAAGCATACAGGGACAGCACTGCCTGGATGGCCACATACATGGCGGGGACATTGAAGGTCTCAAACATGATCTGAGTCATCTTCTCACGGTTGGCCTTGGGGTTCAGTGGAGCCTCGGTGAGCAGAGTGGGGTGCTCCTCTGGGGCTACACGGAGCTCATTGTAGAAGGTATGGTGCCAGATCTTCTCCATGTCATCCCAGTTGGTGATGATGCCATGTTCAATGGGGTACTTGAGAGTCAGGATACCTCGCTTGCTCTGGGCTTCATCACCTACATAGGAATCCTTCTGACCCATACCCACCATGACTCCCTACAAGAAGAAAGAGATTAGAAAATCAAGCTTCCTCCATGTCAGGAATGTATTCAATGCCTAATTAATTTGTCTAACTGCCCAAATCAAGGGGCATCTTATGAATACCAGAAATAATAAACAATAGTTTACCCCAATTCAGAAATATCATTTAAAATCAGTCCTGCACCTTTCTCCACCCCACTCTCAGGAGGCATAATTCTATTGTTTAGAATATAACTGGGGGTGAGGAGGAATGAAGCTATTTCACTGAAGAAGCTGAGCTTCATCTCATTTTTAAATTGCCATAATGTCTTCATTAAATTATTAAGCTTATCACCTATGTCAACTGGAATATAAATGACTACATTGTGGAATGACTGTATTAATGACACATTGTATGTCTCCTCAGAAAAGATTTTGACATTCATCAAGTGAACCTAAAAAGAAGGACATATATGCCATTATCGTTGTGTCTGTGAAATCCAGCCTGAGTGAAATCTAGAGTGTCCTGGAGTACCCATGGTCACCCACACTGAGGAATACCCTCTCCTCCCTGGCAGTCTGTCTGGCCAGGCATTATGGCACAGCCAGAGAGCATCGTGTCTCTTTTAATAAACAAGGTGATATGTCACTATCACTACGCACTTACTGCCTCTGTCACGCCTGGCTTCTAAAAATGCAATGGCCAGGAAGCAGATAGATTGCATCTTTTGGGAGCCCTAAAAACTGGCTGTGAACAAGAGGGAGCAATGTGGCTTGGCCCCTGGTTGGCTGGGAGAAGTTGTATTATTATGAGTTTTGAACAGGACTGAAAAAAAAAGGCCAAGGAGTAAGGTGAAATGTATAAGAGGAAGAGAGGACTGAGAGAAGCTGCTGCCTTTTCACACCAGGGAGTTGGACCCTTGGCGAGCTGTGTCCCTGAAGTGGACTGGGGTGGGGTGTGGAATGCACATTTCCTGGTCTGTTGGCGGCTGTAAGTTGTTACTTGTCAGCTCGGATTTGAAGCTAATTCATCTTTTTCTATCTGACCTAAAAAGTTCACGAAACAGGAGGGTCAAGTGAGTCATTTCCTTGGTTGCTGGGCTGAAGAGGTGGCAGGAGAAGGGTGTGCAATAGGGCTGGGGACTACGAAGCGGGGTGAAGTTTACCTGGTGGCGCGGGCGGCCCACGATGGAAGGGAAGACGGCGCGGGGCGCGTCGTCGCCCGCGAAGCCGGCCTTCACCAGCCCGGAACCGTTGTCGCACACCAGGGCGGTGGTCTCCTCATCGTCGCACATCTTGGCACAGCTTCAGCGGGGTCTGCAGGTGGAGCAGAGCAAGGCGGCCCAAGTTCAGTGCCTGCGGAGCTGGCCTAGTCCTCTCCCCCGGAGG
>NW_011494769.1:2265684-2284930 GCF_000754665.1 Bison bison bison
CCGGAGGAGGGGACAGAGCAGAGGGGGTTCCGCGGGCTGGAGTCGGGGGCGGGGGACGCCTGCCATCTCCCTTCCCCTGGGGCAGAAAAAGAGTGAGAAGAAGCTGCGGAGCAGGGGGTGAGGACCCGGACAGGCTCCCCGGCCAGCAGGCTCACCCTCTGCCCCAGGGCAAGAGGGACAGCCATCCCTTAGAAGGTCCACCCCAGCCCTTCACACTTTCGCCTTTTCACAAACTGGGAACCCACTACGGCTCCATCCACACTCCCATCCATGCTCCAGCCCCAGGGGGAGAGAAAAGCACAAGACAACAGGGACCCCCAGTGGGGCGCAAGGCTCCCCCTCTGCGAGCCCCTCTCCTGTGAGCCCCTCTCCTGTGAAGATCGAGACCCAGGACAAAAGAAGTTAGAACCAAATGGAACGTTTGGTCTTAAAAGAAGAAAAGTGATGGAGCGGCGGGAGCGCGGGGCCCTGGCTCAGGGCGCGGGGCGGAGGGAGGCGCGGAAGCGGGCGGCGCTGACTCACGGTCCGCGGGGCGGGATCTGCTCGGTTGCTCAGACGGCTGCAGGCGCTGGTGCCCCGCGCGCGGCGCGCGGCTTTATAGCGCGCTGATGGACGGGGTCAGTTGGAGAGATCGGGGGCAGGGGTGGGGGGCCCGGTCGGCCACCTTGCCTTATTTGGTCGCCTTCGCACCACTGAGGAGCGCCGAGGCCATTCATGGAGCCAAGGGCAGGGGAGAGTATCAGCCAGGGGGCCCCCAGACCATGTAAGGAAGGGGAGGGGGCAACCAGGGGGATGGCCAAATAGGGAGCTAGGGAGGGGCAGACCGTGAAGGGTAGGGGGCAGGGGAAGACTGAGTGACGCCAACCCACCCCCACCCCCTTCCTGGGTGGGGGTGCTCCCTGGGTGTGCGTCGGACTGGTTCCTCCGCAGCCCCGCCAGCCTAAGAGACAATAAGCCACATACAAGTGGGAAGGCTTGGCGCCCTGCCCTCTGCTGAGGGGTCCTGACAGCTGGGCCAAGGCAGCCGGGGAGTGACGGCAGCTTGTCATCCTCCTGCTCTGGGAGCTGGAGGAGCAGAGCCCTGGGAATCCTCATGGGCCCTAACGGCACCCCAGCAGCACAATTGGGGGCCAGAAAAGGGGCGCATGGCACAGGACACCCTCCTGGGCTGGTCCCCACCAACCTGCATGACAGCTCAGAGATCTGTACTCTTTTGTGGCAGAAAGCCGAGATTAACCAAGGCCACCTTGGTCCCCGATTTATGCTTGGTTCCAGGGGCTGGTTAGGAAGAGGCCAGACAGAGCTGCTCTGAGAGCTTGCTTAGTCTTGCTGGGGGACAGAGCAGGTGTACCCCGGCCCAGACATCAGGTGGCTTTCCTCCATGTCTCCAGGGTTTTGCTCAAACTCAGACTCCAGTCTTTAGGCCAGAAAAGGACTCCTTGCTGTAAAAGTAAATGAAGGAACAAATGCCAAAGGTGACTTGTCCATTAGCTGGTGGATGAAGGTTTCCCTGGTGGCTCAGATGGTAAAGAGTTGGCCTGCAATACAGGAGACCTGGGTTCAATCCCTGGGTTGGGAAGATGCCCTGGAGAAGGGAATGGCAACCCACTCCAGTATTCTTGCTGGGAGAATTCCATGGACAGAGGAGCCTAGCGGGCTACAGTCCATGGGGTCACAAAGAGTCGAACACCACTAAGTGACTAACACACGCACACAGGGGAACATCCATAAACTGAGGGCCAAGGCCTTTACTCCAGGTGAAGACAAGACTGAAAGAGAACTATTCTTGTCAAGAAGATAGCAGCAACTTCAACCTATGAACATACCAAAGAGATATCATCATAACCAGGCATGAATTAGAAAAGCAGAGTCTCAGGCCCCACCCCAGAACTACTGAAGCAGAAGCTGCTTTCTAGCAAGATGCTTGGTTGATTCATATGTATGTCGATGTGTAAAAAGCCCAGGTATAAACGATATCAGCTCCTTTGTGGAGGATCTGGGGATTTTGGAGAAAGGGATGACATGAATGAAGGAGGCGAGAAAGGAACAGAGAGATAGAAGGACACAGATCCCTGGTTTGCCCTGGGGTGCCCTGTATTCTCAGTTCTTGACCGGCACTTTGATTTTTAATGCTTGTGTTTTTCCTCCCGTTCACACCAGTTAAAAATAGAAAACTGGGCACAGGCATCCATCTCTGGAGTGGTCTTGGATTGATATGCTAAGGAGGCCTGCTGATTAGATACTTGTCCAGACTGGGGAATGCTGGGTCCTCCCCTCTGAGCTCCCCAACCATGTTTGGGTTGGTCTGGAGAAGAAAGCCTGAGGGCGGCTGGGTGATGGAGCCAGGTGAGGGTCATGCCAGCTGGGCTTGTTCTGCCAATGCGGTAAGCCTTTTTCAGTGAAAATGCCCATAGACAGGAGGCAAAGAGCAGAGCTGCTTGGGCTCAGGCAGATGCAGAAGAACCAAGAAAAAGCAGAAATGTGACTGGTGATACAGGCCAATATCCCTGGGTTTGACCCTCGCCTCTATCACTTATTACCTGTTTTGCTCTTGGGCAAATCACTTCACTGTCTTAAGCCCCAATTTTACCCTCTGAAAACGGATACAATTCTTTTCGGCAGGGGTTACTAGTTATAGTAATAACTAGAGACAAGTGATATAAGCCACACAGAAGATAGAAAGCAAATAGTAACTATTACAATTCAGTAATAATAACACAGGCAGCTGTAGTTCTCACTCTTGAAATTTTGGGTCAATTTCATTCACTTATTGATTCAGCAAATATTTTTGGGACAAGAACTGTGCTTGTCACTGGGAAATAGTGAGCAATAAAACAGAGCAGGACTCATACTGCAGAGCAACTGCAAAGGAGTCAGAGACAGTTATTTATGGTATGTGCTGGGAAGGACAAAGAATCACTGGGATCGTCACAAAAATGGGGATTCAAAAGAGGGTTCAGAAAAAAAAAAGAGGGTTCAGGACTTCCTTGGTAGTCCAGTGGTTAAGACTCCAAGCTGCCACTTCAGAGGATGAGTTCGATCCCTGGACAGGGAAAGTTCTGCATGCTTCGTGGTACGCTCCCCCACCAAAAAAAGAGTTCAGAGAAAGGCTTCCTGAGGAAATATTTCATTACTTTTAAAGTAGAGTAGGACTTTTTGTGTGAAAGAAACAGTTTCTCCTTGGGAGTGACTGATGGCACATTCCCACATTCACTGCCATTTGTGTAAAGGGAACTCCTGGAAAGTTTAGCAGATCACCAAACACCATGGTTATTTCTGAACCTTTTGTAAATACTTCCAGGGCTCAGGACACCAATTCCACCCCACCCACCTAGGGATCAGTCTGCCCTGGGAGTAGGTCGGTGGAGTACTGAAACCAGTTTCATAATCATCATCCTTAAAATGTTTAAAAAATAATTTCATGTTTTCCCATTTAGAACAAAACATATTTTCTTATGCATTATACTTATGGTAAGAACACTTTTTCCCATTCAAGACATGATGGTTCGATCTTTGTTCATTGTAATACTATTCAATTTCCACATTTTAAAACTCTAAACCCTGTTTTTATATATTTTAAAATTTAAGTCAGTGGGAATATAAGATTCCAAGATTGATTTTCCTTTGACACCATTTTTCATGGATCCATTTAATTTGAAAGTTGATAGTGTCTACTTAAGTATAGAAAAGTGACTTACCTTTTGTGGTGCATTCTGGACTTTTTAAAAAATTTTGGTAAAATATACATACCACAAAATGTACCACTTTAATCCTCTAAAATTGCACAGTTCAGTAGTGTTAAGTACATTCACATTACTGTGCAGCCAGACAAACTCCCAGTTTTTGATGCAACTTGTGAATAAATTGACTTCAAAAATCCAGGAATGACTGTGCCCTGCAGTTTGAGAAAGACTGTCTTTTACATGGTAGAGAACCATTGTGCCTGCTTTGCCCAAGGTCACATGGGTGAGCAAATGGAAGAGTGAGGCTTCAAATCCAGGCACCAGACCACTCCATAATCCTAACCACCACCTCAAATGCCAAGTAGTCCACTCAGACTGCTGTTTCTCCAAGTGGAATGCTGCAACCACTTGTAGCCAAATTACCCGGACTGCCTAATAGCAATGCAGATTCCCAGGTTTCACCCTGGAACAGTGAATCTGCATTTTAAATAAGTCACCACCCCTCTTCCCCAGGTACTTCACAGACAAACTTGCAGGCACTGCCTGGCTCTTCTTCCCCAGGCCCGAGGAGCTGTGGTGAAGGCTGCCCAAGCTGCCAGCACCGGCCTGAATCCAGCTTGGCTGACCTTGAACATCCCAGCGGGATGGCAAAAGCCAAACTCGGGCATGTCCCCAGGCTCTCGAGGGCCAGCAAGGCCCTTCTGGGCAGGGACAGGCCATGAGGGAGACGTGCAGGGCTGGCTGAAGGAACAGAAGGTGGGACAATTCCTGCTGCCCTTGCCTCGAGGGAAGCCTGTTTCATCCACCATCTGCTGGGATCTGCAAGGGAGCGGCCGGCCTCCTCCCGGCACTGGGGGATTAACAGTCACTTATCTCAGCTGTTCCTCCATTCGGAGGTGTCACAGTATTTACAGAGAAGCCAGAAACAGACTGAGCCACACTTAATTCCTCCCCAGGAGCCCCCCTAGCTCCTTCTGTAGCCCCTCCTGCATTCCACGTGCTAGGAGGCAGTGTGGGGAGGTGCTTTTTCTAGCCCAGACCAGGGGTCAGGGAGCCACCCTTCCTAACCATTTCTATTTTCTTTTCCTACACATTTGTCTACTCCCCCTGCCCTCTGGCAGGAGCTGGGCTTCAGTTTTCATTAAAAGAGGAAAGTGACGGGGTTGTGAGGGATGCAGGCCCCCACACATCCTGGCGCTCAGAATTCAATACCGGGGCATGCCTAATCTCCGCCACATGCTGCCCCATGTTTTACATGCAACCGCCGAGAAGATTAACCCAGGGGGAGGGTATTTCAACTCCAAATGGATTCTGTTCTAGGCAGATTCTGGCAGTCACTGCCTTCTGACATGATAGGAGCAACTGTGATGAACCATTTAATGAGATTTAGAGAAAAGACGATGAGGGAAGGGGAACATCATGTAGAAGGGCGTCCTTCTGAGTCTGAGTCACCTGGGACTAATGCTTGAAAAGCCAAATCTTTACTCTCTTCTATCCTGGGAAATCACAAAGGTTTCTAATCTGAATTCCTTAAAAGGAGTTTGAATCCTTCTAGAATGAAGTGCTGAAGCTCGCAGGTTTCTGCTTGGAAGGTATTCCTCTTAGCTCAGATTTGGCTTGCTCCCCACACTGGCAGTAACTATTTATGGAGTTTCGACTTTTCAAGTGTTACCTGGAGCAATCCTGTCTTCCCCAGAGAGCCCAAATGTGGCATCACCCAAACCCAAGCCTAAGTTTTGAGATCACACAAGAGCTAGGGGGTCTGTGTGGGAGGTGAGAGCTGTGATCTCAGCAATCCTCCTGCCAGCCACATTCCCTCAGCTGTGTGTGTGGAGTCCATCTCTGCCTTGTCAAAAGTAGGCACAACTGGGTAGGATTGTAAACTGGTATGGTTACTATGGAGAACAGTATGAAGGTTCCTTAAAAAATAAAAACAGAACTACCATATGACCCAGAAATCCCACTCCTGGGCATACACTCAGAGTAAATAAACTGCAATTCAAAAACATACATGCACCTCAGTAATCATTGCAGCACTATTTACAATAGCCAGAACATGGCAGCAACCTAAATGTCCATCAATACAGGAATGCAGAAAGAAGATGTGGTCAGACAAGTTTAGTTGCTCAGTCGTGTCCAGCTTTTTGCAACCCCATGGACTGCAGCACACCAGTCTTCTCTGTCCATTACCAACTCTTGAAGCTTGCTTGTGTCTATGGAGTTGGTGATGCCATCCAACCATCTCATCCTCTGTCATCCCCTTCTCCTCCTGTCTTCAGTCTTTCCCAGCATCAGGGTCTTTTCCAATGTGTCAGTGCTTTGCATCAGGTGGCCAAAGTATTAGAGCGTCAGCTTCAGCATCAGTCCTTCCAATGATTATTCAGGGCTGATTTCCTTTAGAATTGACTGGTTTGATCTCCTTGCTGTCCAAGGGACTCTAAAGCGTCTTCTCCAACACTACAATTCAAAAGCATCAATTCTTCGGTGCTCAGCTTTATTTATGGTCCAACACTCACATCTCTCAAGAAGATGTGGTACATATATACAATGGAATATTACTCAGCCATCGAAAGAAATGAAATAGTGCCATTTGCAGCAACATGGATGATCTAGAGATTGTCATATTGAGTGAAATAAGTCAGACACAGACAAATATCATATGATATTGCTTATATGTGGAATCTTAAAAATAGGGTATGAATGAACTTATCTACAAAACCGGAATAGAGTCATAGATATGGAAAACAGACTTTTGGTTATCAGGGGATAAGTAGGGGAGGAACAAATTGGGAGACTGGAATTGACATAAACACACTACTATATATAAAGTGAAGTCACTCAGTCGTGTCCGACTCTTTGCGACTCCATGGACTGTAGCCTGTCAGGCTCCTCCGTCTATGGGATTTTCCAGGCAAGAGTGTTGGAGTGGATTGCCATTTCCTTCTCCAAGGGATTTTGCCTGGTGGATCAGACAGTAAAGCGTCTGCCTGCAATGCGGGAAACCCAGGTTCAATCCCTGGGTGTTGGGAAGATCCCCTGGAGAAGGAAATGGCAACCCATTCCAGTAGTCTTGCCTGGAAAATCTCATGGACGGAGAAGCATGGTAGGCTACAGTCCATGGGGTTGCAAAGAGTCAGACTCAACTATATATAAAATAGATAACTAATAAGAACTTTATAGCACAAAGAGCTCTACTCAATGCTCTGTAATACATATGTGTAGTACTCTTGCCTGGAAAATCCCACGGACGGAGGAGCCTGGTAGGCTGCAGTCCATGGGGTCGCTAAGAGTCGGACACGACTGAGTGACTTCCCTTTCACTTTTCACTTCATGCATTGGAGAAGGAAATGGCAAACCACTCCAGTGTTCTTGCCTGGAAAATCCCAGGGACGGCGGAGCCTGGTGGGCCGCCGTCTATGGGGTCACACAGAGTCGGACACGACTGAAGCGACTTAGCAGCAGCAGCAGCAGCAGCATAACAGATTCACTTTACTGTACACCTGAAACTAACACAACATTGTAAATCACCTATACTGCAAATAAATTTTTTTTTTAAAAAGTAGGCACACATCTGACATGCAACAGAAGTAGCGGTAAGACTGCTAACATTTTTAAAGTATATACTGGGTCCGTGCACTATACTGAGACTTCATATGTGTACATGATCAACATAGTAAGCTTCTAGATGAAGCTGGACTGACCGCTATTCCATTTTTACAGACCTACTCTTTAATATGATGTTAGTAGCCTATATGAAGAGGCTGTGTAGGAAACAAGTCACACCATTGCAAGGATGTTGCCATGGGTATTCTTCATAGGATATGGTCTTTTTAATTTATTTTTTAATTGGAGGAAAATTGCTTACCATGTTGTGTTGTTTTCTGCCATAAACAATGCAAATCAGCAATAATACATAGAGTATGGTCTTTATGAGCCTCTTAGAAGAATTTCCTGTCTGGTTCTTGTACCAAGAACAAAGGATTTCTACCAAGTAACTGGTTTGTTTTGATCCTGTAGATCCTGAATCTAGTGACTGATCAGATTTTTCTTTTGGCAGTGGCCAAGAAAACCCTTAGGGCTTCCCTGGAAGCTCAACTGGTAAAGAATCCATCTGCAATGCAGGAGATCCACTTTGATTCCTGAGTCAGGAAGATCCACTGGAGAAGGGATAGGCTACCCACCCCAGCATTCTTGGGCTTGCCCAGTGGCTCAGATGGTAAAGAATCCACCTGCAGTATGGGAGACCTGGGTTGATCTCTGGGTTGGGAAGATCCCATGGAGGAGGGCATGGCAACCCACTCCAGTATTCTTGCCTGAAGAATGGACTCTGTCCATGGGGCCACCCAGAGTTGGACATGACAGAGCAACTAAGCACAGCACAAGAAAAACCTCAGAAAACTATACTTGTGGCCCAGTTGTTCATTATGATCTGTCTTGCACATCCACTTCTATTTTTCATTTTCTTTTTTCTTCCACCTTAAAATTTTCTATGTCCATCTATCTTTATAAGCGAAGCTGCCATGCATCTTTTATGAGAGATAACAAAGGATGAATGGATAAATAGATAAAAATGAACTCATGGGACCATGGAGAGAATATTTGAAATTGAAATTGGGGTGATCAAGTAACCAAGAATCCAAGATATCTTGCATATGTCTGCTGGTTTCTTCCTTCCAAATGCAAGCATATATGCTTCATGAAAACACCCTTTGCCTGTGAGGGATTGTATCTTTTTTTATTTTCCTCTTAACATCATGGTAAATCTACTTGGCAATTTAAAATAACCTTTCCCTCACTATAAAAATAATAAGTGCTTATTGTGGTAAACTAGGAAACACTAAACAGAGAAGGACAAAGAAAATGACATGTCTGGTTGAGTTTTTAAAGCCTTCCATTTTAACTTCCCTAAAATGAAATTAAATGTGACATAAAATTCATGAGGCCTTGGTTTCCATATCTATTCCTCCTATTCTGGTCGTTTGCAAGAATGTCCACTTGCTCTTTAAAGAGAGACAAGCAATGCAAGGAATTTGCATTAAAAGCATTTTTTTGGTTTTACTATATTAATCTAAATTATCTCTAGTCAACAGCTGGAACCAAAGAATGCCAAACCAGGAACAGGCTCTGCCCTTAGGATTACAGAATCTACATTTCACTTTTATATTTTCGAGGGTGGGTTTTCATTGCCAACCCAGCTGTTGGACTGTTTCAAAATTAGTCTAAAAGGAGGAATCTATCATGAACATAAAATTAAATGGTGCAACTATATTGCTGAAGGCTTTGTCCTTTTGTGAAGAGTCTGAAAGCAGTTGTTTTTAGGGAACATATTTATAGCTACTTTATGATCAATATTTCCAAACTCTTCTTAGGACTACAAATAACCAACTCCTCTTTCCTTTATAGCCTCTAACTTAATTTCATAAATTAAAAAGTAATAAAAATAAAGGCTTTGCCTGAAGCCTGTGTTCACCAGAGATAGGAAACTGAGGTTGTTCCTCCAAAATATTGGATTGACCAAAAAGTTTGTTCAGTTTTAAGTACAAATAAGAGACATACTCTTTATTTTTGCCAAGAACTTTATTGAACAATGTATTCACTAAATGCATGAACTTTTTGGCCAACTCAATTAAAAAAACAATTGAAAAGTCTTCTTGAGTTGTTACTTGAGTGAAGATGCTGGCACTTACACATGTAACCAGGTCTCCACGTATATGGCATTTCAGAGAGATGAGCCAGTCTTTGAGAGCTGAGAAAAGAATCCACCATTGAGCCCTGATGTGACTTTGAAAAGTGATCAGAACAATCTTGAGCATGACCCACAGGGTGTAACCACGTAAAGTATCACATCACCCAAGAAACACTTGCAAGGACTAGACAGCCCTCAAGTGAGAATATTCTTTATGGATGAACAGGAAGGGTGCCCTCTGTTCAGTTAACCCTTTTGTAAACTCTGTTTAAATATGCTGTTTTCCAGGGAGTTCACAGTTGCTATATAACTTTGTAGCTCAACATCTGTAGATTTATGCTGGGCTCCCCTCTCCATCGTGGGTACAGCTATCTTCTTTCTGTATCCTCTGCTCAGAGCCCTACTCCTGAGGGTGCAGAAAGGGATCCCTTAGACAGGCACAACCAGTTCCTTCTGTGTTCACTCAAGTATTGCCAAAGGTGGTGGTGGAGAAAGAGGGAAACAAGTGGGGAGATGGTGGGGGTACAGACCTATGCCCCCTCCACCCTCCCCATTAGTTTCTATCTGAATAGGAAATGAAAAATGATAAATGGGAAACATTGGATATACTCTGATGCTTTGCTTTCACACCGGGCAGTGGAAAATTTTAGGTAAACTGTGCTCATCTTGTCCTGCTCAGGGATGTGCACCCCAGAATGGTAATGGAAATGGCAAAAGTGATCCTAAGAGGCACAAAACGTTTATTAGAACTGCTCCAATGTTCTAGAAGTACCCACACTTCAGATCTGAAGTTGTTGTTGTTCTTTAGTCACTAAGTGGTGACCAACTCTTTGCAATCCCATGGACTATAGCCCACCAGGCCCTCTGTCCATGGGCTTCTCCAGGTAAGTATACTGGAATAGATTGCCATTTCTTTCTCCAGGGGGTTGGGATTGAACCCAGGTCTCCTGCACTGACAGGCAGGTTCTTTACCTTCTTTACCACTGAGCCACCAGGGAAGCCCCTCAGGCCTAAAGAAAAGATCCTAAAATACTGTTTCATAGTTTATATCTTCGTGTACTCAAGAGTTTTCTTTGATCTGCCTGGAAACTAACCTTTATTCTGACTGAATATGAAAGCTTAAATGTTAAGCTTGCCTACTTGCTCACCTGGAACATATTTGTGTGAATCTGAGAGACTCTGAGTAAAAATCTTTTTGCTCCTGTTTCCTCTATTTAGTAAAAAGATTGCTGTAGCGAGACCAAGCACACCTTCCCAAAGCATCTGCTTTAACCACAATCACACAGACAGAATGTTTAAAAAGTTGGTGTTATACACAAAACAGAAATAGACTCACAAACATGGAAAACAAATGTATGGTTACCAAAGGGGAAAGGGTGACAGGGAGGGACAAATTAGGCATTTGGGATTAACATATACACACTACTATATGTGAAATAGAAAAACAAGGACCTACTGTATTATAGCACAGGAAACTGTATTCAATATTTCGTAATAACTTAGAAAAGAATCTGAAGATGAATATGTGTACAACTATATCTTTTTGCTGTACATCTAAAACTAACACAATATTGTAAATCGACTATACTTCAATTAAAAAAATAAATTTTTTAAAAGGTTGGTGTTGGGCAGTGGCTAAGAATGAACTAATGTTCTTTATTTCCCCAGATATTTGTGGGAGTAGAAGGGCTAGATAACGTTTCATAATGTCACCACTCTGAGACTGATATGTGGCAATATACCTTTCATCCAAAAAAGTGTCATGCTAGGAAAATTTGGTACCCTGTTCTTGGAGTTTGTGTCATTTCTAATAAAATATTTTTTACCCTCCTAGTGTCTCTGAATACGATATAAATTCTCAGCATCAACCAAGAAGATATTCAGTTCAATGACTGATTTTGAACAAAGAGCTTCAAATAATTTCTTTGAGACATTCAGGCTTGCTTTCACCTATGTGGATGCTCAAATGCTTTCTTAGTCTGTCATTTTGCAAGTCACTGAGCAAAATATTTTAAATGAATAAACCCTCTGATTTGAAAAAGCATTATTTCTAACTAAGCAGGATCAAAAGAATGATGCTTATTTTGCAAATACAGACATGAACAAGAGGAAGAGTCCAATTTTGTGGCTAAATGGGGTTAGCCATTAAAATCAAGATATTGTTGATTCAATCAACGCTTTTGTCTTGCTTAGCCAGTGGCGATTTCTACATAATAGCCTCCACATACTTGAAGAAAGATATTGCATCTCTGAGTGTTGTTTAGGATCTTTTTCTCCAGTAATGCTATTTTTAAAACTGTCCTCATATTTGGTCAATTATCTCACTCTGCTCCAAGTTTTCTGTGTGCAATAAAAATCTCTTTTAGTTAAATTGGTTAGGTATTGAGTTTCTTGTTAAGTGGAAAACAACCATTGTTTGGAGAATTAAACTCATCTAAGTACATCTACACAAAACTACAGAGAAGATAATTTAATTTTCTTTGATGTTTCAGGAGTTATTTATAGAATGGTTTCATTTTGAAAATGAATTCTTGTTAAATACTATGGCATAATACATATGACAGATGCAGAATATTGAGCTGAACTAAAATTGTAATCATGAAAAGTCGCTTATATGAAATAATTGTTGGTATCAACATACCTGTTATCTATTAATGGTTATTCCTCTTAAAAATCAAGTATAGGGACTTCCCTGGTGGTCCAGTGGTTAAGACTTTGACTTTCAATGCAGGGAATGCAGATTTGATCCCTGGTCAGGAAGCTAAGATCCCACACGCCTTGTAGTTGAAAACCCAAAACATAAAACAGAAGCAATGTTGTAACAAATTCAATAAAGACTTTAAAAAAAATCAAATATAGATCTGACTTCTAGTTCTGGCCAAGATAAAGCATACTATTCCTCCCAGATCCTCCCTCTTATAACTGTGGACATTATATAAAAAGCAAGCAGAGGAAGACTCAAAGGAGGAAAGAGGTGGACTCATAGGGACCTGGGGACAGTGATGAGTTCTATAGTTTCCCCTATCGCCTTCCATAGACCCCAGACAGGAACTCTAGTGGCCTCCATCCTGGAACTGCCAACGGGCACGGATAAAGGAAGCACTGAGTAAAGCTCTGTTGTTGTTTAGTCACTGAGCTGTGTCTGACTCTTCTGAGACCCCAGGCACTGTAGCCAGCTAGGCTCCTCCGCCCATGGGATTCTCCAGGCAAGAATACTGGAGTGTGTTGCCATTTCCTTCTCCAGGGGATCTTCCCATCCCAGGGATATAACCCACCTCTCCTACATTGGCAGGCAGATTCTTTACCACTGAGCTACCAGGGAAGCCCAAGAAAAGCTCTAAGGAAGCTCCACAAAAATTCCTCTGGTCAGTGTGAAGTGAAAGTTGCTCCATCGTGTCCAACTCTTTGCGACCACATGGCCTGAGGCCTGCCAGGCTCATCTGTCCATGGAATTCTCCAGGCAAGAACACTGGAGTGGGTGGTTGTTCCTTCTCCAGGGGATCTTCCCAACCCAGGGATCGAACCCAGGTCTCCTGCATTGCAGGCAGATTCTTTACCGTCTGAACCATCAGGGCTCTGGTCAAGGGGCCAACAAAAGAGAGGCCTCACAGTGGAAAGCCTTTGTGGCAATACCTACCCCACTCCAGCCAAACACTAAGGAAATTGCATCCCAATATCCCTTCATTTCAGTGGGGCAGAATGGGGAGTTGATTTTTCTCCCCACCCCATCTCTGCAGAGGCAGGTGGTGGTGCTCTAATTCTCTTGCCTGGTGGTATTGGTAGGATGATCTGGGAGCTGATCTAATCTTTCCTGCCTGTTATCAATGGGCAATGCTCCTATTCTCCCACCAGGGTGGTGTCAGCAGGATGGCATGAGGGATCCTTGTGATGGAACTGTTCTGTATTTTGGTGGCCATATGTATCTCTACATGTGATAAAATTACATAGCACTGAATACATTCATGCCCTTCCCAGGTGGTTCAGTGTTAAAGAATCCCCCTGCCAATGTAGCAGATGCAGGTTCAATCCCTGGGTTGAGAAGAGGCCCTGGAGAAGGAAAAGGCAACCCACTCCAGTATTCTTGCCTGAGAATTCCCATGGACAGAAGAGCCTGGCGGGCTACAGTCCATGGGGGTTGCAAAAGAATTGGACATGACTTAGTGAGTAAACAACAACAAATACACATATAGACACACACATGAGTGCATGTAAAACTAAAACTGGTGATATCTGAATGCTGCTGATGGATTGCATCAGTGCCAGTTTCTTAGTTATGATATGGTTTAATAAGAATAAAGGATTTCATAGTTATATCTGAGTGAAGGGTATACAGGATCTCTGGATTGTTTTTTATAGTTGCATATGAATCTACAATTATCTCAAAATATAAAAGTCTTGAAAATAAAACACAAGGTACGCTCTCTAAAATCCAGTGTTTTCAGTTTTCCATTCAGTCAGATTCTGAATGAATTAGTTCCTATGTTCAGGTTACCGTAGTTATGAAATTTAAATACTAGTCATATTAAATATATCTCCTTTTCTGTATTTATAGCAAGAATACTGGCTGGCCTAGTTTAGATCTGGCAGGTGCAATTAGGCGCCACTGAGGCTGAAGACGTTCCAACGTCCATGGGCAAGTCTGACGAATCAGGTCCTGATGACAGTAGGCAAACCACAGCGTGATGGAAGAACCCCAGAGAGAGAGTTTACACCTACTGAAGGTGGAATCTGGTACCACAAACAGACTCAGCAGACTTGGAAGACTGGAGAGGGATGATGCTCCTGATTAATAGCATGGTAGCTCTTTAAAACATCCCAGCTGAGCTACTGCTGCTGCAGGTAAACACTTGAACTGGAAGGCCTATTTTGCCAACAAAGAGAGCCATCCCAGAGTAAAAAAGCAGAACTTCAAGGATGGGAATCCAGTTTCCTGAGCTGGTCCAGATCCACAGCTGAGCAGTGAATGGTGTTTCGCCTGAGATGTAGCACCAGGAGAAGGTGTCAGTGGGGCTGGAATGTTGGCAGTAAGGAGCAAGTGGCACAGGATGCTCAAATGATGGCCAGAGTGGATGAGGCATGGCTGCAGCCAAAAGGCACAGCCCACTCTTTACCCTGAGCATCCATGAAGTATCCCCAGGGACTTTTGGGAACCTAAAAAAGGCAGGAGTGTATGAGGGATGGGGATGGGAACCATCAGTTGTGCAGATAGGGGCATCTAGCAGACAAAAATCTAGGCCAGTTGTTCTCGATCTCGGCCACACATAGAATCAACTGGGGAGCTGATAGCTGGGTCGTGCCTCCATAGATTCTGACTTAATTGGTCTGGGTACACCTGGCATTTGGGAAATTTTTTACGGGACTAATTCAGCACTCTTTATTTTTTCATTTACTTGTTTTTGCCTGTGCTGGGTCTTTGTTGCAGCAGGCTCTCTGTGACGGCACACAGTTTTTCTCTAGTTGCTGCATGCTGGTTTGTCTTGGACCACAGGCTCTAGAGTAAGTGGGCTTAGTAGTTGTGGTGCTCTGGCTTAGCTGCCCTGTGGAATGTGGGATCTTAGTTCCCTAACCAGGGATCGAATCTGCTTTCCCTGCTGTGGAAGACGGATTCTTAACCACTGGACCACCAGGGAAGTCCCTAGAGAATCATCAATCTAACTGTGTGCTTCTCCAACTTAAACCTATAGCAGAATCACCTGGAGAGCTTGGTCAGCCTCAAATTGGTGGGCCCCACCCCTAGAGTTTCTGATTCAGTAGGTCTGAGGTGGGCATGATAATTTGCACTTCTGAGATGTTCCTGCAAGATGCTGATGCTGAAGGAACACACTCTGAGTGGTGCTGACCTAGGGTGAATGTTTGCTGAAATAACATTTATACCCACCAGGTGGTGAGGGTGCTGGCGACATTGGAGAGCGGGAAGCAGTTTAGAGTAAGAGCCAATGAATCGGCTCATAAAGACCTGAGCCTCACCACTGCCTCTGCCTCTCAGCAACTACATGATCTTAAATAGTTTATTCAGATTTTCTAGACTTAAACTTTCCCTTCAGGAAAGCAAAAAAAAAAAAAAAAGACCTTATGCCGTCTACTCAGAAGGTTGTTGTAATAATCAGTATTTAAAAAGCGCTTTTTATCACTGATAAACACATTTCATACATTATAACAATTTAATCCCTGCACAGGGTTCAGAAAAGTTAAGTTACTTTTCCAAAGTCACAGAGCTAGTTAGGATGAGATTAGAATTTAAACATTAGGGAAACTCCCAAACTCATACACTACACTAATGTAATCCAGTACTCTTGCTTGGAAAATCCCATGGACAGAGGAGTCTGGTGGGCTGCAGTCCACGGGGTCGCTAGAGTCAGACACGACTGAGCAAATTCACTTTCACTTTTCACTTTCATCCACTGGAGAAGGAAATGGCAACCCACTCCAGTGTTCTTGCCTGGAGAATCCCAGGGACAGCGGAGCCTGGTGGGCTGCCATCTATAGGGTCTCACAGAGTCAGACACGACTAAAGCGACTTAGCAGCAGCAGCAGCAATGCAATAAATACTCACTGCTTTGGATAGTAATTACATATAATTTTTAAAATCTTTATTGGAATACAGTTAATTTACAGTGTTGTATGCTTTTCAGGTGTACAACAAAGCGAATCAGTTATACGTAAACATATATTCACTGTTTTCTTTTAGATTCTTTTCCCAAATAGGCCATTACAGAGCACTGAGTCCCCCGTGCTATACAGCAGGCTCTTATGAGTTATCTATCACATGTATATGTCAATCACAATCTCCCAATTTATCCTCCCCCACCCCATCCCCTGGTAACCATAAGTTTGTTTTCTACATCTGTGATTCTATTTCTGTTTTGTAAGTAAGTTCATTTGTACCCATTTTTTTTAGATTCTACATATAAGTGATATTATATGATATTTGTCTTTCTGTGTTTGACTTATTTCACTCAATGTGACAGTCTCTAGGTCCATCCGTGTTGCTGCAAATGGCACTATTAACATTTTGTTCCTTTTTATGGCTGAATAATATTCCATTGTATATATGTAGCACATATTATTTATCCATTCCTCTGTTGATGGATATTTAGGTTGCTTCTGTGTCTTGGCTGCTGTAAACAGTGCTGCAATGAACATTAAGGTGCGTGTATCTTTTCGAATTATGGTTTCTCTGAGAATATGCTCAGGAGTGGGGTTGCTGGGTCATACGGTAGTTCTAATTTTAGATTTTTAGGAACCTCATACTCCATGCAGTTCTCCATAGAGGCTATATGAATTAACAAATCCATCAACAGTGTGGTAGGGTTCCCTTTTGCCCACACCCTCTCTGGCATTTATTATTTGTAGAATTTTTTTATGGTGGTCATGGATATAATTTATTAAAAATTAAATGTACATGGAACTCCAAAAACTTCAGATCAGTTTCTGGTTTTCATGAAATACAGATACAATTGAGTAAGAATAGACATTGGAAATTCCTGGAATCAAATCTATTAACTAGTGTTTCTCAGATTATCTGCAAAGGAATCATCTGGAAATTTTCTTCCTCAAATCTAAGGAGTCACAGGCTCTCGGGGCAGGGGACTGACACATGCTTTAAATAAAACATAGTTTGTCATTACTCTTTTCCAATTCCTGAGACTGATCTAGTGTTCCTCTTACTGCTACTTTTTATGAATTTACAATACATTATTTGGGGCAGCTCAGATACAATGGGCTATAGTTTGAGAAAAGTATGAAGTCTCTCATTTAAGCTTTCATAAGTGCAAACAAAATAATGCATGAAATGTGTCATTTAAAAGCTAGAGCATTGCCATATGTGGTGACTTGAGAACCCAACTTGACAAATAAAATAAGCACATCATTTGTTTTTAAAGCATGGCTAAATTTCTGACTTTCTTAATTTAATTTAATAGATTAATTTAAACAGATGAGTTGTAGTTTCTTGTTTTTTTATTAATTTATTTTTATTGAAGGATAATTCCTTTACAGAATTTTGCTGTTTTCTGTCAAACCTCAAAGTGAATCAGCCTTAGGTATACATATATCCCCTCCCTTTTGAACCTCCCTCCCATCTCCCTCCCCATCCCACTCTTCTAGGTTGATACAGAGCCCCTGTTTGAGTTTCCTGAGCCATAAGGCAAATTCCCACTGGCTATCTATTTTACATACGGTAATGTAAGTTTCCTTGTTACTCTTTCCACACATCCCCCTCTCCATGTCCATAAGTCTATTCTCTATGTTTGTTTCTCCGTTGTTGCCCTGTAAATAAAATCTTCAGTATCATTTTTCTAGATTCTGTATATATGCATTCAGTTCAGCTCAGTTCAGTCGCTCAGTCGTGTCCGACTCTTTGCGACCTCATGAATCGCAGCACGCCAGGCCTCCCTGTCCATCACCAACTCTCAGAGTTCGGACTCACGTCCATCAAGTCAGTGATGCCATCCAGCCATTTTATCCTCTGTCTTCCCCTTCTCCTCCTGCCCCCAATCCCTCCCAGCACCAGAGTCTTTTCCAATGAGTCAACTCTTCGCATGAGGTGGCCAAAGCACTGGAGTTTCAGCTTTAGTATCATTCCCTCCAAAGAAATCCCAGGGCTGATCTCCTTCAGAATGGACTGGTTGGATCTCCTTGCAGTCCAAGGGACTCTCAAGAGTCTTCTCCAACACCACAGTTCAAAAGCATCAATTCTTCGGTGCTCAGCCTTCTTCACAGTCCAACTCTCACATCCATACATGACCACAGGAAAAGCCATAGCCTTGACTAGACGGACCTTTGTTGGCAAAGTAATGTCTCTGCTTTTGAATATGCTATCTAGGTTAGTCATAACTTTCCTTCCAAGGAGTAAGTGTCTTTTAATTTCATGGCTGCAGTCACCATCTGCAGTGATTTTGGAGCCCCCAAAAATAAAGTCTGACACTGTTTCCACTGTTTCCCCATCTATTTCCCATGAAGTGATGGGACTGGATGCCATGATCTTTGTTTTCTGAATGTTGAGCTTTAAGCCAACTTTTTCACTCTCCACTTTTACTTTCATCAAGAGGCTTTTCAGTTCCTCTTCACTTTCTGCCATAAGGGTGGTGTCATCTGCATATCTGAGGTTATTGATATTTCTCCTGGCAATCTTGATTCCAGCTTATGTGATTCTGCATATAAGTTAAATAAGCAGGGTGATAATACACAGCCTTGAAGTACTCCTTTTCCTATTTGGAACCAGTCTGTTGTTCCATGTCCAGTTTTAACTGTTGCTTCCTGACCTGCATACAGATTTAGAATACGATATTTATCTTTCTCTTTATGACTTATTTCACTCTGTATAATAGGTTCTAGGTTCATCCACTCTATTAGAATTGACTCAAATGTGTTCCTTTTCATGGCTGAGTATTATTCCATGTGTATATGTACCACGACTTCTTTATCCATTCATCTGTGAATGGACATTTAAGTTGCTTCCATGTTCTAGCTATTGTAAAGAGTGCTCCAGTGAACAATGGGATACATGTGTCTCTTTCAATTTTGGTTTCTTCAGGGTATATACCTAGGAGTGGCATTGCTGGGTCTATATGGTGGTTTTATTCCTAGTTTTTTAAGGAATCTCCATAACATCTTCCATACTGACTGTATCAATTTACATTCCCACCAACAATGCAAGAGCATTCCCTTTTCTCCACACCCTCTCCAGCATTTACTGTTTGTAGACTTTTTGATGATGGCCATTCTGACTGCTGTGAGGTGAGATCTCACTGTAGTTTTGATTTGCATTTCTCTAACAATGGGAGAAGGCAATGGCACCCCACTCCAGTACTCTTGCCTGGAAAATCCCATGGATGGAGGAGCCTGGTGGGCTGCAGCCTATGGGGTCGCTAAGAGT
>NW_011494769.1:2285030-2292245 GCF_000754665.1 Bison bison bison
GAAGGAAATGGCAACCCACTCCAGTGTTCTTGCCTGGAGAATCCCAGGGACGGGGGAGCCTGGTGGGCTGCCGTCTATGGGGTCGCAGAGAGTCGGACATGACTGAAGTGACTTAGCAGCAGCAGCAGCAGCAGCAGCATCAACAATGGGCGATGTTGAGCATCTTTTCATGTGTTAACCACATGTATATCTTCTTTGGAGAAATGTCTGTTTAGGTCTTTTTCCCACATTTTGATTGGGTTGTTTGTTTATCTGGTATTGAGTTGTATGAGCTGTATATTTTGAAATTAATCCTTTGTCGATTGTTTCTTTTGCTATTATTTTTCTCCCATTCTGAAGGTTGTCTTTTCACCTTACTTACAGTTTCCTTTGCTGTGCAAAAGGTTTTAAGTTTAATCAGGTCCCACTTGTTTACTTTTGTTTTTATTTCTATTACTCTAGGAGGAGGTCATAGAGGATCTTGCTTTGATTTATGTCATTGAGTGTTCTGCCTATGTTTTCCTCAAAGAGTTTTATGGTTTCTGGTCTAACATTTAGGTCTTTGATCCATTTTGAGTTTATCTTTGTGTATGGTGTTAGGAAGCGTTCTAATTTCATTCTTTTACATGCAACTGTCCAGTTTTCCCAGCACCATTTATTGAAGAGGCTGTCTCTGCCCCATTGTATATTCTTGCCTCCTTTGTCAAATACAAGGTACCCATAGGTGCGTGGGTTTATTTCTGGACTTTCTATCTTGTTCCATTGGTCTATACTTCTGTTTTTGCATGAGTATCATACTGTCTTGATAACTGTAGCTTTGTAGTATAATCTGAAGTCAGGAAGGTTGATTCCTCCGGCTCCATTCTTCTTTCTCAAGACTGCTTTGGCTATTTGGGGTCTTTTGTGTTCCCATATGAATCGTGAAATTTTCATTCTAGTTCTGTGAAAAATGCCACTGGTAATTTGATAGGGATTGTATTGAATCTGTAGACTGCGTTTTGTAGTATAGTCATTTTCACAATATTGATTCTTCCTACCCAGGAACATGGAATATCTCTCCATCTGTTTATGTCATCTTTGGTTTCTTTCATTAGTGTCTTATAATTTTCTGTGTACAGTTCTTTTGTTTCCTTGAGTAAGTTTATTCCTAGATATTTAATTCTTTTTGTTGGTGAATGGGATTGATTCCTTAATTTCTCTTTCTGATTTTTCATTGTTAGTATATAGAAATGCAAATGATTTCTGTGTATTGATTTTGTATCCTGCAACTTTGCTAGATTCACTGATTGATTAGCTCTAGTAATTTTCTGATACTATCTATGGGGTTTTCTATGTACAGTATCATGTCATCTGTGAACAGGGAGAGTTTACTTCTTATTTTCTGATCTATATTCCTTTTATTTCTTTTTCTTCTCTGATTGGTGTAGCTAGGACTTCCAGAACTATGCTGAATAATAGTGGCAAAAGTGGACACCCTTATCTTGCTCCTGATCTTTGGGGGAACGCTTTCAATTTTTCACCATTGAGAATAATGTTTGCTATAGGCTTATCATATATGGCCTTTACTATGTTGAGGTAGGTTCCTTCTATGCCCATTTTTTGAAGAGTTTTAATCATAAATGGGTGCTGAAATTTGTCAAAGGCTTTTTCTGCATCTATTGAGATGATCATGTGGTTTTTATCTTTCAATTTGTTAATATGGTGTATCACATTGATTGATTTGTGTATATTGAAGAATCCTTGCATTTCTGGATTAAACCCAACTTGATCATGGTATATGAGCATTTTGATGTGTTGCTGAATTCTGTTTGCTAAAATTTTGTTGAGGAATTTTGCATCTATGTTCATCAGTGATATTGGCCTTTAGTTTTCTTTTTTGTGTTGTCTCTATCTGGTTTTGGTATCAGGGTGATGGGGGCCTCATAGAATGAGCTTGGAAGAGTTCCTTCCTCTGCAATTTTTTGAAAGATCTGTAGAAGGATAGGCATTAGCTCTTCTCTAAATGTTTGATAGACTTCTCCTGTGAAGCCATCTGGTCCTGGGCTTTTTGTTTTTGAGGAGATTTTTGACCACAGTTTCAATTTCAGTGCTTGTAATTGGGTTGTTCATGATTTCTATTCTTCTTGGTTCAGTCTTGGAAGATTGAACTTTTCTAAGAATCTGTCCATTTCTTCCAGGTTATCAATTTTATTGCCATATAGTTGTTCATAATAGTCTCTAATAATCCTTTGTATTTCTGCATTGTCTGTTGTAACCTCTCCTTTTTCATTTCTAATTTTGTTGATTTGTCTGAAAATCTTTTGATTTATCCATCAATTTTCAGTGAGATCTTTGCTGGGTACAGTAATCTTGGTTGTAGATTTTTCCCTTTTAGTACTTTAAATATATCCTGCCATCCACTCTGGCCTACGGAGTTTCTGCTGAAAGATCAGCTGTTAATCGTATGGGGTTTCCCTTGTATGTTACTTGTTGCTTCTCCCTGGCTGCTTTCAATATTCTTCCTTTGTGTTTAGTCTTTGTTCATGTGATTAGTATGTGTCTTGGTGTGTTTCTCCTTGGGTTTATCCTATATGGGGCTCTTTGTGCTTGATTGACTAGTTACTTTTCCATGTTGGGGAAATTTTCTACTATAATCTCTTCAAAAATTTTCTTATACCCTTTCTTTTGCTCTTCTTCTTCTGGGACCTCTATAATTCAAATGTTGGTGCACTTGACATTGTCCCAGAGGTCTCTGAGACTGTCCTCAGTTCTTTTCATTTTTTTACTTTATTCTCCTCTTCAGAAGTTATTTCCACCATTTTATCTTCCAGCTCACTGATTTGTTCTTCTGCTTCAGATATTCTGCTATTGATTCCTTCTAGAGTATTTTTAATTTCAATCATTGTGTTGTTTGTCTCTGTATGTTTATTCTTTAATTCTTCTAAGTCTTTGTTAATTGATTCTTGCATTTTTTTCCATTTTGTTTTCAAAGTTTTTGATCCTCTTTACTATCCTTATTTTGAATTCTTTTTCAGGTAGTTTGCCTATTTCTTTTTCATTTATTTTGATTTCTGTGTTTCTAGTTAGTTTCTTCATTTGTGTAATATTTCTCTGCTTTTTCATTATTTTTTTTTAACTTATCTTGTTTGAGGTCTCCTTTTCCCAGGCTTCAAGGAAAGTTGAATTCTTTCCTTGAAGAAGGTTGAATTCTTTCCTTGAAGAAGGTTGAATTCTTTCTTCCTTTTGGTTTCTGCCCTCCTAAGGTTGGTCCAGTGGTTTGTGTCAGCTTCATATAGGGTGAGATTTGTGCTTAGTTTTTGTTTGTTTGTTTGTTTTTCCTCTGATGGGCAAGGCTGAGTGAGGTGGTAATCCTGTCTGCTGATGACTGGGTTTGTATTTTTTGGTTTGTTGTTGTTTAGATGAGGCATCCTGCACAGGGTGCTACCGGTGGTTGGCTGATGCTGGGTCTTGTATTCAAGTGGTTTCCTTTGTGTGAGTTCTCACTTCTGATACTCCCCAGGGTTAGTTCTCTGATAGTCTAGGGTCTTAGACTCAGTGCTCCCACTCCAAAGGTTCAGGGCTTGATCTCTGGTCAAGAACAAAGATTCTACTAGTGGTTTGTTATAATATTAAGTGAGATTAAAACAAATATCCAAAAATGAGAAGCCAAATATGAACCCCAGACAAATGGCAGTTACAAAACCAGGCAAGTAATAATTAAAATAATGGAATATACACACTTAAACATATATATCCATGAGCAAAATCAAAACAGTCCAAAAAAATAAATTACAGCAGATTGACCAGGTGAACAAAGCAAATCGATATTTTTGTTTACCAGTTAAGAACAAAACTAACTAAAGCACAAACTGGAAAACAAAACTAAAACAAGGTGCCAAGTGGGGAATAAAGCAATGAAAACAAAAGTAACAAATATGTTGAGGGGAAAGGAAAGAAAGAAATGAAAGAAAGAATAGATATGCAAAGTTAAATATAGGTAGATGAAGGTTTATATACATTAAAGATTAACTGCAAGGGGATAAGAACAGTAGGAAAGGCAAACAAAGGAGTAAATGTATAAAATATATTAAAATTAAAATTATTAAAAGAGAAAAAAAAAAAGGAAGAAGAAAAAGGGGAAAAAAGGAAAATGCCACAGAACTGCAAAAACCAAACGTAGAGGCAGAGGTTTATAACAACAATAAAAATGTGACTGAATATACACATATACATATACGCCCATAAGCAAAATCAAAACAGTCCAACAAAAGTTAAGTATAGTAGATTGACCTGGCGAACAAAGGAAACCAAAAATTGTATCTACCAGAACAAAACTAACTGAAGCACAAACTAGAAAACAAAACTAAAGCAAGGTGCCAATTGGGGAATAAAACAATGAAAATAAAACTAATAAATATGTTGAGAGGAAAGGAGAGAAAGAAAAGAAAAAAAGAATAGATATGCAAAGTTAAATAGAGATAGATAAAGAAGATTTATATATGTTAAAGATTAACTGCAAGGGCAAAAGAGCAGTAGGGTAACAAAAGAAAGGAATAAATGTAGAGAAAATAATAATAGGTTTAAAAATTAAAATCAAAAAAAGAAGAGAGAGAAAAAAATGAAAACTCCCCAGAACTGCAAAAGCCCAATGTAGAGGCAGAGGTTTATAATGACAGTAAAAAAAATAACTGAGAGAAAAGCTCAAAAGCTGGTGGGAAGGTTTTAGATCTTCTTCCTTAGCCACTCTGCCCCTGGATTTCAACTGTGGTTTTATCTCCACCTCTGCAAGTGGGTCGTCCACTGGGGTTTGCTCCTGAGGCTACCCTGGAGGACTTGGGTTTGCCCCTGTGAGGGCCAGGTGTGGAGGTGGTGCAGCTGCTTCGGTCGCAGGGATTCTGGAAGCACCAGGTACTCGGGGAGTTGGCGGCTAGGGCAGAAGGAAATATAGAGTTCTAGAAAGGTATGGCAACTAGTATTGGTCAATGCACTCCAGTATTCTTGCCTGGAGAACCCCCCTCCCTGCCAGAGAAGCCTGGCAGGCCACAGTTTACAGGGTCACAAAGAGTCAGACACTACTGAAGCAACCCTGAGCACATAGATGCAAGACATTTTTTGCCTGTGGCAGCTCTACTCCAGTGAAAGTTGAGCGTGAAGGTGGCACAGCTGCTTGGATTGCAGTGCCCCTGGAGGTGCCAAGTGTGCAGGGACACAGACTGCCTCTACCAGGAGTTACGGCCCTATCAGACCCAGTTTTCCCCTCAGTCAGTCTCTCCCATCAGGAAGCTTCTATAAACCTCTTATCCTTCTCCATCAGAGGGCAGACAGACTGAAAACCACAGTCACAGGAAACTAACCAATCTTATCACATGGATCACAGCCTTATCTAACTCAATGAAACTATGAGCCATGCTGTATAGGGCCACCCAAGATGGACGGGTCAAGGTGGAGAGTTTGACAAGATGTGGTCCACTGGAGAAGGGAATGGCAAACCACTTCAGTATTCTTGCCTTGAGAACCCCATGAACAGTGTGAAAAGGCAAAAAGTTAGGACACTGAAAGATAAAATCCCCAGGTCGGTAGTTGCCCAATATGTACTGGAGATCAGTGGAGAAATAACTCCAGAAAGAATGAAGAGACAGAGCCAAAGCAAAAACAACACCCAGCTGTGGATTTGATTGGTGATGGAAGTTAAGTCCGATGCTATAAAGAGCAATTGCATAGAAACCTGGAATGTTAGGTCATGAATCAAGGCAAATTGGAAGTGGTCAAACAGGAGATGGCAAGAGTGAACATCAACATTTTAGGAATCAGCGAACTAAAATGGACTGGAATGGGTGAATTTCACTCAGATGACCATTATATTTACTACTGTGAGTAAGAATCCCTTAGAAGAAATGCAGTAGTCATCACAGTCAACAAAAGAGTCTGAAATGCAATACTTGGATTCAATCTCAAAAACGACAGAATGATCTCTGTTCGTTTCCAAGGCAAACCATTCAATATCACGGTAATCCAAGTCTATGCCCCAACCAGTAATGCTGAAGAAGCTGAAGTTGAACAGTTCTATGAAGACCTACAAGACCTTGTAGAACTAACACCCACAAAAGATGTCCTTTTCATTGCAGGGGACAGGAATGTCAAAGTAGGAAGTCAAGAAATACCTGGAGTAACAGGCAAATTTGGCCTTGGAGTACAGAATGAAGCAGGGCAAAGGCTAATAGAGTTTTGTCAAGAGAACGCACTGGTCATGGCAAACACCCTTTTCCAACAACACAAGAGAAGACTCTATACATGGACATCACCAGATGGTCAATACTGAAATCAGATTGATTATATTCTTTGCAGCCAAAGATGGAGAAGCTCTATACAGTCAGAAAAAACAAGACTAGGAGCTGACTGTGGCTCAGATCATGAACTCCTTATTGTCAAATTCAGACTGAAATTGAAGAAAGTAGGGAAAACCACTAGGCCATTCAGGTATGACCTAAATCAAATCCCTTACATTTATACAATGGAAGTGAGAAATTGACTCAAGGGATTAGATCTGGGATAGACAGAGTGCCTGAAGAACTATGGATGGAGGTTCATGACATTGTACAGATGGCAGGGATCAAGACCATCCCCAAGAAAAAGGAATGCAAAAAGGCAAAATGGTTGTCTGAGGAGGCCTTACAAATAGCTGTGAAAAGAAGAGAAGTGAATGGCAAAGGAGAAAAGGAAAGATATACCTATTTGAATGCAGAGTTCCAAAGAATAGCAAGAAGAGATAAGAAAGCCTTCCTCAGCGATCAATGCAAAGAAATAAAGGAAAACAACAGAACGGGAAAGACTAGAGATTTCTTCAAGAAAATGAGAGATACCAACGGAACATTTCATGCAAAGATGGGCACAATAAAGGACAGAAATGGTATGGACCTAACAGAAGCAGAAGATATTAAGAGGTGGCAAGAATACACAGAAGAGCTAGATCTTCACGACTCAGATAATCACAATGGTGTGACCACTCATGTAGAGCCAGACATCCTGAAATGTGAAGTCCAGTGGGCCTTAGGAAGCATCACTATGAACAAAGCTAGTGGAGGTGATGGAATTCCACTTGAACTATTTCAAATCCTAAAAGATGATGCTGTGAAAGTGCTGCACTCAATATACCAGCAAATTTGGAAAACTCAGCAGTGGCCTCAGGACTGGAAAAGGTCAGTTTTCATTCCAATCCCAAAGAAAGACAATGCCAAAGAATGCTCAAAGTACCTCACA
>NW_011494769.1:2292345-2306764 GCF_000754665.1 Bison bison bison
TTCTCCAAGCCAGGCTTCAACAACATGTGAACCGTGAACTTCCAGATGTCCAAGCTGAATTTAGAAAAGACGGAGGAACCAGAGATCAAATTGCCAAAATCTGTTGGATCATCAAAAAAGGTAGAGAGTTCCAGAAAAACATCTACTTCTGTTTTATTGACTATGCCAAAGCCTTTGACTGTGTGGATCACAACAAACTGTGGAAAATTCTGAACGAGATGGGAATAACAGACCACCTGACCTGCCTCCTGAGAAATCTGTATACAGGTCATGAAGCAACAGTTAGAACTGGACATGGAACAACAGACTGGTTCCAAATCAGGAAAGAAGTACTTCAAGGCTGTATATTGCCCCCCTGCTTATTTAACTTAAATGCAGAGTACATCATGAGAAATGCTGGGCTGGATGAAGCACAAGCTGGAATCAAGATTGCCAGGAGAAATATCAATAACCTCAGATATGCAGATGACACCACCCTTATGGCAGAAAGCAAAGAAGAACTAAAGAGCCTCTTGATGAAAGTGAAAAAGGAGAGTCAAAAACTTGGCTTAAAACTCAACATTCAGAAAACTAAGATCATGGCATCTGGTCCCATCACTTTGTGGCAAATAGATGGGGAAACTATGGAAACAATTACAGACTTTATTTTGGGGGTGGGGGGGTTCCAAAATCACTGCAGATGGTGACTGCAGCATGAAATTAAGAGACACTTGCTACTTGGAAGAAAAGTTATGACAACCTAGACAGCATATTAACAAGCAGAGACATTTCTTTGCTAACAAAAGTCCTTCTAGTCTAAGTTATGGTTTTTCCAGTAGTCATGTATAGACATGAGAGTTGCACTATAAAGAAAGCTGAGCACTGAAGAATTGATGCTTTTGAACTGTGGTGTTGGAGAAGACTCTTGAGAGTCCCTTGGACTGCAAGGAGATCCAACCAGTCCATCCTAAAGGAGATCAGCCCTGGGATTTCTTTGGAAAGAATGATGCTAAAGCTGAAACTCCAGTACCTTGGTCACCTCATGCAAAGAGTTGACTCATTGGAAAAGACTCTGCTGCTGGGAGGGATTGGGGGCAGGAGGAGAAGGGGACGAGAGAGGATGAGATGGCTGGATGGCATCACTGACTCGATGGACGTGAGTCTGAGTGAACTCCAGGAGGTGGTGATGGACAGGGAGGCCTGGCGTGCTGCGATTCATGGGGTCGCAAAGAGTCGGACAGGACTGAGCGACTGATCTGATCTGATCAGTCCCCCACCCGCTGAGCAGGTCCAGTCCTACTAACACTCCTGTTTTCCCCCCTAGTTTCTTCTTCTTACCGAGTTTTTGTGGTTCTATACATTCTTTTCCTCTGGCCAGGCATTCCTGTCTGCTCTCAGCTGGTGTTGTGCATGCACTTCTGTGTCTGAAAGTGTATCCCTGATGTTTCTGTGGAGAGAGACGTACTCCATGTCCACTTACTCCTCTGCCATCCTGTTCTCGAGTTGTATTTTCTTAGTTTAAACAGATGAGTAGATAAGACTTCTTAACATAAAGTTTATTGACACAGTGATATTTCATAGAAAACCATTCCCTAAGTGGTTGGTGAACACTAAGTTGCTGATGAATCGTTAACTCACATAAACCTCCACTGGCTACGATGGACTAGCATGTCCCCCATCCAGTACTAACTAGGAAAGTTGGATAAAGATTTTATTTTTAAAATTATTTATTTAAGGTTTTTTTTTTAATTTTCTAATGTGGGACATTTAAAAAAGTCTTTATTGAATTTGTTACAATATTGCTTCTGTTTTCTGTTTTGTTTTTTTGGCCATGAGGCATGTAGAATTTTAGCTCCCCAACCAGGGATTGAACCTCACTCCCTACATTGGAAGGCAAAGTCTTAACCACTGGACTACCAGGGAAGCCCCAAGCATTTTAAAAAGGCATTTAGTTGAAGGTATGTATTTAAAGCATTTATTTATACAAAAACATTTGTTTGAAGTGGGTTACACCCCAGGAATAAAGACAGACTGACAGTAAACAGGATTTGAATCAGCTCAATCCTGGGATAATTTAGAGTAATTGGCCTTACCCTGTCAGTCAAAATCAAAAGTAAATTGCCTCTGGAGGAAGATACCTTGCATGCATGTGTGCTCAGTCATGTTGGACTCTTTGTGACCCCATGGACTGTATGCCCTGAGGCTTCTCAGTCCATGGGATTTTCCAGGCAGGAATACTGGAGTGGGTTGCCATCTCCCTCTCCAGCGAATCTTTCTGACCCAGGGATCAAAACCAGGTCTCCTGCATTGGCAGGTGGATTCTTTACCGCTGTGCCACCTGGGAAGCCCAAAGATGTCCTACAGAGCTTTAAAGTATCTCTACACTTTTTCATGCATACTGACTAGTACATAATAAAGGAGTATTTGGCAAGACCAAATAATTGAAAAATCTGTGAGAAAAACTTATAGACAATGGAAAGAGAGCACCAGGAGATCCGGACACTGAAGTTATCTGACAAGGATGTGAGATATATTTTTTTAAAACCTGATGAATATATTCAAGAAAATAAATGGCAAAATAGAGAATTTCATCAAAGGGTTGGAACCTATGAGAAAGGATCACATGAAATTGTAAACCCCAAAAATATGAGTATAATAACTGGGAGTCAGGGCCAGATTCCTATCTTGTGCTAATTTATGGATTTTCTCTAGTAGAAAGTAGGATGTGAATCTCAGCTCCAAAGTGAATTTGAGATATTCAGTTTAGGGACTATGTGGAAACAAATAAAAACACCCAACTCACAACCAAAGTTCTTTTCATTAAAGTGTCAGCAAGTCTTCAAAGCTGATGTCTCCTGTTTCATATAAATGAAAAGAAAATCAGATGACACGAAGCCAGGAAAATAAACAACATGTTTATAATTAGAAGCTCTTCTAGAGATCTGGTCACGTCTCTGTGTGACACGAGCTAGTCTAAGCTTTTCATGAGGCATCAGGAGGCAAAAAAAGAAAAAAAAAATCCTCTCTTCAAGGAAAATATTGTGTATGTGTAAGAAGGGTACCCACATGATCAGGCCACCCTACTACGCAACTGTGTTGCCATGGGTCTCCTGGGGTGCCAGGGAGGAAGGCTGGGAACATTTGCCCTGCTCCCTTCTCCCAGTTCGCAAAAGTATATCCCTTTCTATTTAGCTAATAAGAGACTCATTTAGGATTATCAAGATATCTATTTTTTTCCCTTTGTCCCAGTAAGGGTAAGCCTATTATATTATTTATGCACTTATTCTTGTTTACTTAAATTAGGTTTTATGCAATTCGATCATCTCAAAGCAAAGATTTAGATCAGAACCAAAGTCAGCTGATCCTTTTTACCGACTTGAGCTGGCTGGTAGGATGGAAGGAGGGGCAGTGGTGCCATTGGTATTGTCACAATGTCTAGTTTTAGAACAAAGAGACAGGGAAGAATGCTAACTGGCATAGGGTGGCATACTTAGACTACTGAGGAATTTGACAGTGGAGAGAAGATGTGTGAAGGGGAAAAATGTGTGTTTTTATCAGGGGCCCTACCTCCATAGCTGGAACTCTGCAGTGGATAGACTACCTGCTGTGCTGTGCTTAGCTGCTCAGGTGTGTCTGATACTTTGCGACGCCATGGACTGCAGCCCACCAGGCTCCTCTGTCCATGGGGATTCTCCAGGCAAGAACTGGAGTGGGTTGCCATGACCTCCTTCAGGGGATCTTCCCAACCCAGGGGTCGAACCCAGGTCTTCCGCATTGTAGGCAGATTCTTTACTGACTGAGCCAGCAGGGAAGCTCAAGAAACTGGAGTGGGTAGCTATTCCTTCTCCAGGGGTTATTCCTGACCCAGGAATCAAACTGGGGTCTCCTGCATTGCAGGCAGATTCTTTACCAGCTGATCTACCACGGAAGCCCGGATAGACCATACCTCCTAAAATTCACTTGGGAAAGTACAAGACACAATCCCAAGGACATTGTTCAGACAATCAGCATAGAATGGAGAAAGAGGTTACTACAGGCTGGAGTAATCCAAGAAGACTTCCTGGAGGAGGTAGTATTTGGTCTTAAGTTTCGAGTAGAGTTGACCAAGAGGACAGGAAAAGGAATAGCATCCCAAACAAGAGGCACGGAAAAACCAAAGCCATGTGGAAGAGTTCAAGACATTTTCAATGGAAACTAAGAAAAATGACCTGACTGAAGCAGAGATGTTGGTGGATATAGTTTATTAAATGCATTTGACAGTTTAAATAAAAAAGAGAGAGAGGTGCATTCTTATGACATGATTCTTTTTCAGACACTTGTTTTTTAACTAAAAGTAGTGATAATATCAGAAGCACAAGGATAAACGTAAGTCACAGAAAAGATTGGTTTGGGTGCAAACATAATAAGAATTAAACACATATCCAGGGGATTGATGAAAAGCCCCCAGCCCAGATGAACCTGCCAGGCACTTTCTCTAGGCTTATACCCTAGCAGGTGAAAACTTACCAGGACCTTTCACCCCATAGAGCAGCAGCTGCCCGGTAATCTTTATATGTTTCTCTAGTCAGTTCATGGTGTTATTCTCCACATTAGTTCACACTTTTTCATGCTTGTCAAAGCTTCAGTGAATTCCCACTCTTAAGATAGACCTCTGAAAAGGGCTTTTAGAAGTGAGGCTACTGATGAATCCCAGTCACTACCAGGAGTTTGAAATGAGGGTCCCCTAGTAGCATCATTTTCTAGGATTTCGCTTGTCTTCTTCGCTGAATTTCTCCCTCCACACTTTACACGTACTGACTCCTGGGCTTTCTCTCTTCCCACCTGTACTTTCCCACAGCCATGTGCTGCTAAACTGGCTCTCTGAAAAAAATAAAGCCTGGATTTGTACTGTTTGTTGACTTCTGTGATATAAAGATTCCTGCCACATCTGATTTCAAGCTACCACCAGCTTGAAATATTTGACAGCCACCGAGAACCTGGGAATCCCGTCTGGCTCTCTGGATCTCCTGCATCGCACCAAGCTCCCTTCTCATTCCTCAGACCACTCTTCTCAGGGGCCTTGACTCTCTGGACTTTGTAGGGGTTTTGTGCCTGATAATAGAGTTACAGCAACTAGGATCAGCTGACTGAAGCATTCTGAACTTACTGACTTAGACCTGTAGGAGGCCAAACCACATCTTCTACTGCTCCAAGGGGTGAGGGCTCACCTTTTATCTCTCAAGAAGTTCAATATTCTTGCAGGACCAGGGAAGCATTAAATAATAAGAAGCATTAAAAAGCCACATCCCTCTTCCAGGAAATGATCATTTCTTAGCATTCTGGACCTAGTTCTTTTCAACAATGACAAGAGGCAAGGACTCTTAGTCCCTTATGCACTCTCTTTCAGTGCTTGTTAAACTTCAGTGTGCATACAGTTACTGGAGGGTCTTGTTAAAATGTAGATCCTAATTCAGGAGTTGGGAGGGTGCTGAGAGTTTGCATGTTAAATAAGCTCTGTGTGTGTGTTTGTTAGTCACTCAGTTGTGTCCAACTCTTTGTGACCCCATGGACTGTAGCTCTCCAAGCTCCTCTGTCCATGGGATTCTCCAGGCAAGAATACAGGAGGGGGTTGCCACTTCCTTCTCCAGAGGATCTTTCTGACCCAGGGATTGAACCCAGGTTTCCTGCATTGCTGGCAGATTCTTTACCATCTGAGCCACCAAGGCAGCCCAATAAGCTCTCCAGACCACCTTTGAGTAGCATCAGACCCAATGACCTCTAAGGTCCTATCCAGCTCTGGCTGGAGAACTTTGCTTGGCCTGTTGTGTAGGACTTTTCATTGACACTCAGCAGGTTTAAGAACTCTAGTGAGGTCTGCCAACCCTTCAACTCTGTGACCCCACTGCCCTCATCTTTTGTCACATTTTGGCTCAATTCTTGATGAGTACGTCCCATCCTGGCAAAGCCCACATCCTCTGCTCCTCACACGGTCACCTTCAAAGCATTTCTCCTGCCCACCCCTTCTTTCCCACCAACTCACCTCCATTCCAGCTCACAGTTGCTGCCCTGATTGACCCTCCCTGGCTCCAGATCCTTGGTCCAGTTTTAGCAGGGCCCCTAGCACATGTGTATTTTTAATTGGGTCTATTCACACAGTGTCATTTTTCCATTTGTGTCCTCATGCCCATTATATCTATTTACATCCTCTGTTCAGTCTTTAAGAACAGAAGTCATGACTTTTCTCCCTTTTGTCCTCTGCCCAAATACAGGTATGGAGTTCCATACAGGTTGTCCCAGGAAGACAACACAAATAAGCATCAACCAGTGTCTTCTATTTTACTTTTGACCGCACAGCACAGCATGCAGTATCTTACTTCCCCAACAAAGGACTGAACCTGTGCTCCCTGCAGTGGAAGTGCGTAGTCTTAACCACCGGCCCACCAGTAAAGTCCCTCAACCAGTGTCTTCTAGTGTCTCATCTCCCCACTCCTAAGTCCATTCTTGACTGACTCTCCTTTTTCTGTGCTGCAGACATAAACTTCTTCCTTGGCAGTGTGGGATCACTGAGAAAGCCAGGGACTTGGGGTCACGGAGAACCACTTCCTTCCTGCTTCAGTTTGTGAAGCAGCTTTGTGTGAACAGTCCAGAATTGGGGTGAGAAGGTCCTGCCTGAGTTCAGGTCCCACTTGCACCTCTGATTATGTGTGTATGACCAGGCAGGTGATTTTGTCTCTCCCCAATGGTTTTTTGTAAAATGGGGATCATGGTGCCAAACTCAAGTAGTTGTGACTGTTTGAAAAAATAATTCACAGAACATACTTAACACTGTGTCTAGCATAGAGTGAAAAAATCTGTGAGCTTAAGCTCTCTCAGTCTTGGCTCCTTGTGAGCAAAATAAGAATGATAGGACCATTGTCCAGGGTGTTTGGGAGGATAAAATGAAGCAGTGTGTGTGGAGGGCACACCACCCACAGGTGGCCCCTTGCTGCTTCTTTTCTGCTATGTGGGCAGACTCCTGAGGTCAGTCTTGATCTTGGTGTTTTTCTCTCCTCCCCCGGCTCCCATTCTCTCAGGCTTCCTTCCTTCTGTCTTTTCCCTTAATAAGTATTCATTGACTAGAGTGACAAGGTGAGTGGAATAATTTTTTAATTTAACTTTTATTGGAGTTTAGTTGCTTTATAATGTGGTGTCAGTTTCAACTGTACAACAAAAATGAATCAGACATACATATACTGAGTGGAAGAATATTGGTTTCTTTTAAAGGAGTGTAATGGGGAAAAATCATGAGCCCATAGGTGGTGGTGGCCGTTTAGTTGCTAAATCGCGTCCGATACTTTTGGGACCCCATGGACTGTAGCCTGCCAATCTCCTCTGTCCATGAGATTCTCCAGGCAAGAATACTGGAGTAGGTTGCTCTTTTCTTCTCCAGGGATATTCCCGACCCAGGGATCAAACCCAAGTCTCCTTAGCAGGAGGATTCTTTGCCACTGAGCCACCAGGGAGGCCTGAGCCCATAGGTAGATAGGGATAAAATACAAAATAATGACTAATTCTACCTTAGCTCTTTATTCAGTCATTGCAAACCAGGTTCTGTGGGAAATGTCTCACTAATAAGATGTAATCCTTCTATCTAGATGCTTATAGCTCTACATATATGAGTGAAAAAAACTCCACTTTACTTAGAATACAAAATTACATGGTGAAAAATTCACCTTCAAACAGAAATTCTATCACCTAAAAGTCAATGAGCCCAATTTAAGATTCCTAGCTGATTAAAATCAGTCTTTTTCTCTCCTGTTTCAATTTTTACTTTGATTATTGCTTAAAAGGAGAGACTACTAGTGAATTTTGTGCTGGTTTCTCTCATCTTACAGTAAATCCCAGAGGATATATTTTAAAGGGGAGGGTGGAGAATTAGAATATAGAAATGTTAACCCACTGGAAAAGAAGAAAACAATGAAACAAGTCCTTTGGAGAAGTGAGAGGAAAAATGGAAATTACAATCTTATTAGATTCTCAACCCTGTCTGCAAAGTAGAAACACTTGGGGAAATTTTTTTAAATTATTAAAATCCAGGTCTCATCCTAGACTGGTTAAATTAGAATTTCTGGGCATTAGTAGTTTTATAACTTCCTCCTCGTGATTCCAGTGTGCACCCTGGTTGGAGACACGCTCTTTTAGCTAATCAACAGTGAACACCACCTGTTAAGTAAAGGGAGATGAGTCCAGCTTCATCTGAAAGCATGCCTTTTCTCTTGTTCTGACCTCCAACCGAGGCCCTCTTTCATTCCTCCAAATGCATCAAAACTTCACAAAGGCTTTCTGCCTAGAAGGATCTTACTCCCTCTCCTTGTTCTTCCATCCCATTTGAGTTCATTCCCAGGGTTCTGCTCAATGATTTCTCAAGGAGGCCTTGGCTAACCTAGATTATAGTACCCTATACTTCTCCTTGGCATACATAGTAAGTAAAGTATTGTGTAATTAACTGTTTTATTTTTATGCCTTGCTAGAGCAGGAGTTCGCCAAGTGTATGCTGTGGACTGATAGCATCACCTGGTAACTTGGTAGGAATGCAAATCATCCAGCCCCACTCCAGACCTACTGAGTCAGAAACTCTGTGGGTGGGGCCCAGCATTTCAGGTTTTAACCAGCCCCCAGGGTGATTCTGAAGTTTGAGAGCCAATGGAGAGAGTCTTAACTCCTTGAGGGGCAAGGATCACATCTGCTGTTTTTTTGTTTTGTTTTGTTGACTGCTCAGTGCCCGCATCAGTGCCCTGTGGCACGTATGACTTAAACACTTGTTGGATGAGTGTAATGCTCAAGAATCTGAGGTGAAGTCTGTACTGTGAGGTAGGGAGCAAGTTCATTTAGGTTAAACTCTCTACTACATAGATCCACATGCCTTGTGGGAACGTATTCATCATGCTGTTGGCAAGGACCAGCTCACTTAGCACCTTCCATGGCCTTATTAAGGATATTGGTCTTTATCTTAAGAGAAATTGAAAGGTATCAAAAGGATTTAAACAGTGAAATGATAGACTTAGAGGCAGGAACAGGATACCATAGCTTCAAAGAAGGATGCTTCTTACAAAAGACAGCAACAGAGGTGACAGGTGGGAAAAGAGGACTTGGAGGAGCGTGAGAGGAGGGCTAGGGGCCCTTCTGATGAGCTGGTGGCCAAAGACCTCAGAGAGAAGCCAGAGGAGATGGAGGGATGAGGTGTTTGAATGAGAGTTTTTTTTTTTTTTCCCCTCACTGTGCAGCATGTGAAACTTACCTGACAAGGGACTAAAACCATGCCCCTGCAGTGGAAGCGCAGTCTTAACCACTGGACCGCCAGGGAAGTCCTGAATCAGAGGTCTGAGGGAACTGGGGATCTGGTGGGTGCTCTGGAGGCACAGGAATACTCTGGAAAGGAGGCAAGGAGAGAGGGTGTGTGCTCGGAGGAACAGCATGAACAGTCCAGTCAACAGCCTGCTGCAGTCAGCTCGGCCCTGGGTTAAAGGAAACCCATGGCTTGTGATGCTGCCTGGAAGGCAGCTGCCATTTCACATAAAGTTGTCTGGGGCCCATTTAATTTCTAATCATGAGCAATTTTGAGTAACTCAGCATCAAACAGGACCTTATGTCCTTGTTCTATTAATAGTGCCTGGCTTCTGGCAGAGAACCTTATTTTCCAGATCTAGCACCATTTTTTCATCCTGGTAAGTTTCTGGATAAGGTTGTATCTTCTTCTCAGTCCTCCCTTCATTCATCTGCCTACAAGGGACCTGGTAGTACTCTAGAACCTAGGGCTTAAATCTTCCTCTGGAATCCTAGTCTTGTGTCTGAGTTCCCTCTTTCTACAGCCAGATTTCCTTGATGACAACTATCAGGCAAGTGACACCCAGCATCACCTCAAGGGGAAGAGTCCCAGTCCACCAGGAGTGGCAGCCCTCAGATGTCAATCCACTCCATGGTTCAAGGTCACCAAGAAGGATACAATGCACACAGGCATGGGATGGAAAAACATTTCACTCAAACAGAGATGAGACAGAGCAACATCAACTTCAGCGGTGGGTGTTGGTTCCCCCACAGCCAGTGGGTCTCACCCTGCAGCTGATGCAGGGTGATGGTCCGCACACATCCCTCTTGTACTGCAAGAGAGGGACCCGGTTCCCTCCTCCTCAGTAATGGATATAGTAGTGGGGTCAGCCAAATGCCATATGACACACAGGCTTACACAGAACAGAAGGAGTACACTTGAGTCTAGAACAGGAAAAGATATTTAAACACAAGGCAATAAACCCAGCACAGGACGTAAGGGCTCTTTATTTTCTTAAGGTTTCCAGGGCCAAGGCCCATTCTCATGTAGCAGAGCAGGAACTGAAAGACTGCATTTCTCAACAACGATCTCATAGAATCTTGAGATTCTTAGCATTAAAGGAAGTCTTTGGAGTCCTTACATGTGTTTCCCATCCATGCTATTTACCCATAGTCTGCTGTGTAGAATTTGGTTTGTCAGATGTGAGGATGCTCCTTTAGCTGTCCCAACTCCTAAGCCATGTCCAAGTGAACCCACCTCATATTTCCTTATTTTTTATGGCTGAATAGTACTCCTTTGTATACGTATACACCATTTCTTCTTGGTCTGTTCATGCACTGATAGACACTTCAGTAATTTCCATGTCTTGGTTACCAGCCATTCTTGGGTCTGATTCAAATAGCTACTAAGCCAAAACTCTGAAACGTCAGAGAATGAGTATGTAAACAGACAACAGTAAAGTAAGACAGTATATATGACCATAAAACTCTGACCCACAGGTCTGTAGCAGCCAATCCAGGAAGCCAAACCTCAACCCCTGTAGCAACGAGCCTAAAATGGTTAAGAACTTGGATAATGACTGCCAGGTTTCCTATGTTTAATCCCTGCTTCCAATGCAGGACCAATCAGAGAAAGTCAAATATGCTCCCCAAACCTGTCCTGGGAGATGCCCTGCTTCTAGTCAGCCTCCCTCCAGCTTCCTCAGGTCAACAGTCTTCAGTCAGGCCTTCTCCTTTTTGGACTATGAAACTTTTCCACTGCCCATCTGTTTTTTGAGTCTCTGCTAAACACCAGTGAAGGTGGTGAGTCCCTTACTATAGACAGCTCTGAAAAAATAGCCACCGATCTCATTTGGGAGTTCTTTATATATTTCACACATCCATGGACAATAAATTAACTTGGAATTATCTCCTAGGTATCACGGACTTGGTGAAATAAAACTCATAATTAAGACACGTTGAAAATAATCTGAGGGGCATAGAATTGCATTTTTATGATTTTCTCAGTTTTACTGAGCTATAATTGATGTAAATATTTAATTAGTTTAAGGTACAACATAATTATTTAATTTTGTGAAATAATATTCAAGTTTATTTATATCCATCACCTCACATAGTTACATTTTTTCTTGTGATGAGAACTTTTAAGATCTGTTCTCTTAGCAATGTTCAAATGTATAATACAGAGTATTGTTAACTATAGTTGTATACAGTAGTATAGTTAATTACTGTATATTTCTAAGTAGTTTACATGCTGTATATCAATAGAAATTAATTATCATATAACTTGAAATTTATATCTTTTTATCACCTTCCCCCAATTTACCAACCCCCTGCCCCTTATCTCTGGTAATGACCGTTCTGTTTTCTGCTTCTATGAATTCATTTTCTCTTGGTTTTCATGTATAAATGATATCATGCATCATTTGTCTTTGTCTGGCACATTTCACTTAGCATAATACCCTCAAGGCACACCCATGTTGTTGCATATAGCAGGATTTCCGTATTTTTTATGGCTGAATAGTACTCCATATATGTATACACCACATCTTCTCGGTCCATTCATCCATTTCCATGTCTTGGTTATTGTAAATAATGCTGCCATGAACATGGGGGTGCAGATAGTTCTTCAAGATAGTGATTGTGATTTTGTTTCCTTCATATGTATTCCCAGAAGTGGAATTGATGGGTCATACAGTCATTCTATTTTTAATTTTTTGAGGAAATTCCATAATGTTTTCCATAGCCGCTATTCAAATTTACATTTCCACCAATGGTACACAAGGATTTCCTTTCCTCCGCGTCTTTGCCAAAACTATTTCTTGTCTTTCCGATGACAGTTATCTTATCAGTTCTGAGATGATATCTCATTGTAGTTTTGATGTGCATTTCCTTGATGATTGGTGATGTTGAGTACCTTTACATACCTGTTGGCCATTTGTATGTCTTCTTTGGAAAATGTCTATTCAGTTCCTCTGCCCATTTTAAAATCAGATTTTTATTTTGCTATTACATTGTATAGAACTGTATCTTTAAACTGTATTTAAATTATATAGAAATCTTAAATTATATGGTCATGGATAGCCATAAGCAGAGGATACTTGCCTAGGCAAAAAAGAAGAGAAAGATATGCTGTTTCTACAGGATATGCTACAGACCATCAAGCCAGAATAAAGATAAAGGTAATGTTTTTCATGAAATGGACTATAAAACTGTCAAAAGAGAAAATTCTAGTAAAAGATGTGACTATGAAATGTTTGCTAAAAATCTAATTCTCTCCAAAACAGAGAATCAGATGCATTTCTGACTTGCTTTAATATTTCAGGAATAAAACAAAACCACAGACCCAAAAGATTATGTGGAAGTAGAGGAAGAATCAAAGCTAACAATCTAACCAGAAAGTTTTCAAAATATGGGAGGAACGGAATGAATTGAATTGAATTGAATATGAACTGGAGAATGCACAGCTTGGCACGCAACAGACTAGGAAAGATGGCTGGACCTTTATTCTCTTCAGCATTACAGCTAAAAGTCCCCACATTTACCTATAAAGCAATGAGGTCTGAAGTTATGTTATTTTAGCATATGGTCTTATTTCTGATATGCTAATATTGGTAGATACTTTGGGCAGTTAGCACTAAAATTGAAATAAGAAAAGCCACCACCTAGACTCTACTACAGTTATATTTTCCACTTGGAGTTAGTGTTTTCATTTTAATTAACTTTTTATTTTTTATTTTTATTTTAAATTTTATTTTATTTTTAAACTTTACAATATTGTATTAGTTTTGCCAAATATCGAAATGAATCCACCACAGGTATACATGTGTTCCCCATCCTGAACCCTCCTCCCTCCTCCCTCCCCATACCATCCCTCTGGGTCATCCCAGTGCATCAGCCCCAAGCAATACTTCATTCATTGATTAACTTTTTAATACTTCATTTTAATTAACTTTTATTTTCTATTGTTCTATTATTACTTTACGGAATCAACTTAGAAAGTTTGTATTAAAAACAATATTGCTCATGATTCCAACAGCTCAGTAGTCAGTCCTTCCTAACTAGAGTGAAAGAAATGAATCTCAAGATAAGGGGCCAAGTTTTAGGTCTTCCAAATGCACTTCTTAGCTTGCATGCATTCCAGAATTTTCAACTATATCTACATTTGAATGTAACAGCCAATAGTGTGAAGAGAAGATATTGAGAAAGAGCATCTCAGATCATATCTGCGTCAAGCAAAGTATTAGCATTCAGTTCAGTTCAGTTCAGTCGCTCAGTCGTGTCCAACTCTTTGCGACCCCATGAATTGCAGCACACCAGGCCTCCCTGTCCATCACCAACTCCCTGAGTTCACTCAGACTCACGTCCATCGAGTCAGTGATGCCATCCAGCCATCTCATCCTCTCTCGTCCCCTTCTCCTCCTGCCCTCAATCCCTCCCAGCAGCAGAGTCTTTTCCAATGAGTCAACTCTTCACAGAAGTGGCCAAAGTACTGGAGTTTCAGCTTTAGCATCATTCCTTCCAAAGAAATCCCAGGGCTGATCTCCTTCATAATGGAATGGTTGGATCTCCTTGCAGTCCAAGGGACTCTCAAGAGTTTTCTCCAACACCACAGTTCAAAAGCATCAATTCTTCGGTGCTCAGCTTTCTTCACAGTCCAACTCTTATATCCATACATGACCACTGGAAAAACCATAGCCTTGACTAGACAGACCTTTGTTGGCAAAGTAATGTCTCTGCTTTTGAATATGCTATCTAGGTTGGTATTAGCATTGCAGACTGATTATTTTTCATTGAAAGATTGAAAGTATTCTTTTTTGACAGGTAGATATAATTCACTAAATAAATATTTACAATCATTAAATAAACACTTGCCAGACACTGTGCTTGCTACTATCAAACAGGCCAAAATGTGGAAGATTTATTCTCCAAGTTTCTTAAGTTTTAAAGTTTTAAAATGTATTTCCTTATTTCTACCTATCAATGTTTCTCCTGGTGGCATCCAGTCTATATATCTTCAGTTCAGTTCAGTTCAGTCACTCAGTTGTGTCTGACTCTGCGACCCCATGAATTGCAGCATGCCAGGCCTCCCTGTCCATCACCAACTCCCTGAGTTCACTCAGACTCACGTCCATCGAGTCAGTGATGCCATCCAGCC
>NW_011494769.1:2306864-2319050 GCF_000754665.1 Bison bison bison
CCCTCCCAGCAGCAGAGTCTTTTCCAACGAGTCAACTCTTTGCATGAGGTGGTCAAAGTACTGGAGTTTCAGCTTTAGCATCATTCCATCCAAAGAAATCCCAGGGCTGATCTCCTTCAGAATGGACTGGTTGGATCTCTTTGCAGTCCAAGGGACTCTCAAGAGTTTTCTCCAACACCACAGTTCAAAAGCATCAATTCGGGTTCAGGAGGGGGAGCACATGTATACCTGTGATGGATTCATTTTGATGTTTGGCAAAACTAATACAATTACGTAAAGTTTAAAAATAAAAAAATAAAAAAAGCATCAATTCTTCGGCGCGCAGCCTTCTTCACAGTCCAACTCTCACATCCATACATGACCACAGGAAAAACCACAGCCTTGACTAGACAGACCTTTGTTGGCAAACTAATGTCTCTGCTTTTGAATATGCTATCTAGGTTGGTCATAATTTTCCTTCCAAGGCGTAAGCGTCTTTTAATTTCGTGGCTGCAGTCACCATCTGCAGTGAATGCCATAAAAATGGTTACACATTTGTTCATTTAACCTAACTTCTTTGAAGAAATGTTGGTCAAACCAATTTTCCTTTAATTAAAATAAATATTTTTCAAATGTGGTATTTTGGGGGGCTTGAGTTATCTGAAAAGTATATTCAAAGTGTCCCCAGAAAGTACAACCTAACAAACAGAAAATGTTGATTCTGTGAAGTTCCCTACTGGTTTAGCAGGTATGAGCATCTGCATGCTGAGGAAATGCATGTTCGGATGCTACCCCTTCCACCAAAATTCTCAGTTCTCCATGGGTGCGTACAATATTCCCATGACTAGGAGGCTATTGACTGTAAGTGCACCATCAGTTCAACAACAGATGTTTGGGAAAAAAGAAGTCACTCTATAAAATGTATCAGATCAGGTCAGATCAGATCAGTCGCTCAGTCGTGTCCAACTCATCGTTATAAATGTTAAAGTAGAGAGAAAGGTACATCTTAGAATCTAGGTAATATATAACGTCATTTTTAAAGATTTTTTTATGTGGACATTTTTCATAGTCTTTATTGAATTTGTTACAATATTGCTTCTCTTTTGTATTTTTGGTATTTTGGCCATGAGGCGTGTGGGATTTTAGTTCCCTAACCAGGAATCAAGGCTGCATCCCCTGCTGGAAGGCGGAGTCTCAACCACTAGACTGCCAGAGAAGTCCCTTAATGTTTTTATAAGGACATATGTATATAATGTGTATTTTTTTCTCATAAGCATTTATTTTCAATATATAAAAACATATCTCTCAAACACACACACCATCATCATTATCTATGTGGGAAAACCTCCAACATCACAGTAAATCTATTTCAACCTCACGTCCTGATTAACACATGCCATCAGGAGAAGCACACTTCTCACATACGTGAGGCAGTTTTCACACGTCGGGTGCCATTCTCCCTTCTTTAGATATTACAGTGAAAATGAGAATTTCAGTGTGATGATATCATGCTTAGTTTAAATTTACTGCAGTCAGGAAATTCCCAAATTAGATGAATAACTTCTAAACATCACATGTGAACATGGCTAAGTATAAACAGCAGTGGTGATCCCAACATTGATTTTCATTGTGTTCAGAGACATTTAAATCATATCACAAAGGGAAATAGATTATTTTTTATCTTGATTTTTATAATTCCAATTATTTAGGACCAATCACTTTCTAAAACTCAATAAAGAGGTTAGATGTGACATTTGTGGGGGAGGTTAAACATGGCTCCTAACCACAGGAGAAAACTATAAGGTAAATGAGAAAAGATAAACAAGAATAGAAGATGACATAACCATCTGTCAGCTCCCAAAGGACCTCTTGGCTTTCATGATGGTGTTTTCTGTTTCCTTTTTCGATGTTTTATCCAGTAGCATGCTGCTTGGTGAGCGACATTCAGGTACAGGACTGAGAGCGATGCTACTGATAATAGGTAACTGCCTTTAGGTATTCCTGACATATAACCTGGCTTGTCCACTAGCAGATTTTGAACAATGGTTTTAAAGCATATGTTTTAATCCAATATAAGAATCTCAAAGCTATTAAAGAGAATATAGACTTCTCTACATACGTGTATGAGTACATGTGTATATATACACACACAGAGAGAAATGTGTATATATTTATACATTTCAAAGGCAAGGCAAAATGTACTGCAAAGTTATTACAGAATGTGAAGGCTTCTGGTTTTAGCAGATAGTGAACCAGGATAATCTTTAGCCTAGGACAAACAACTAGAAATGCTGAGTAAAAAAATATTTTTATAAGTGTGTAGAAGTCTCTATAAAAAGAAACTCTCCAGATACTAGAAAGGAAGAGGGATTTGAGACCCTGCGAGGTAAGAATATGTTCCGATGAAAGGGCTATTCTAGAAAGTGCTATCCACGATAATAACCTAACGGCTTAGACAATTTTTTTTTCTTTTAGGTTGACTTAAAATTCTATAAATTTTACCTTAGAATTGCAAACCTGATGTGCACATATCGAAGTGTGTAGCTTGATGAATTTAAAATATGTATACACCATGTGACCAACACCCCTCGTCAAGATGCAGAAAGTTTTCTTAGATCCCCTTCCAGTCAATCTCTATACTCACAAGCAATTATTGTTCTGATTCCTCTCACCATAGATTCCTGTGACCATGTTTTTGAATTTTATATAAATTGAATTATTTATGTATTCTTTTATGTAAGGCTTCTTTCAACAATGGGATAGGGAGATCTCGCTATCTACAAATAACTGTGCCCCAAAAGGTCATTTATCTCTGACAAAACAAGTAATGATGATGACAAGGGGGATTTTTTGAGAATTTCAACCCACACTCTAGTGTATTGTAAAGAGAATACAGAGGATTCTAGTATCAATATCATGAAGAAGCTGCTGGTAACCCTTAACCAGTGTGGATGGGGAATGTCATCTGTTTGGTCCCATCTTTATGGTGCAAATTATTTCTGTCACACAGGTATGGATGTGTGTGTGGAGTCTCACTTTTTCTTCAAGGATCATAGTTTCCAAATTTGGTCCTCGCAGGATGCACTTATTTACAGACTGTCTTCCAGCACTGAGTCGTTATTACTTTCTTAAGCTGAGTAGTTCTACAGTGTCACGTTTCTAACATGGGTTTGCATGCATATATGCACGCTGTCGTGTTTGACTCTGCGACCCCGTGGACTGTGGCCTGCCAGACTCCTCTGTCCACGGGATTCTCCAGGCAAGAATACTGGAGTGGGTTGCCATTTCCTTCTCCAGGGGACCTTCCTGACCTAGGGATCAAACCCGAATCTCCTGCATTGGCTGGCAGATTCTTGACCACTGAGCCAACTGGAAAGCCCACAACATAGGCATGATGGGTCTTCAATTTCTCTGGAGCTGGGGACAAGGCAGGTTTCACCTGTTTTCCTGGGACAAAGATATGGGAAGGCCTTCATATCTAGTTTCCTCATAGAAGTCTCTTTCTGTTTGAAGAAACTTTTGTGTAACACCTTGATGCTTCCTCCAGTCAATAATCGATATCACAGAACTTCTATTTAATTTAGCTCTAAAATTGAATGGATTACATACACTGCAAGCAGTTTGGGGTAGTGAGGGGCTGTGAAAAGGACGCTTGACTGGTTTCCTCTCACTGTAAGCTGGTGGTGACGATAGTGGTTGAGAAATATTATGGCATTTCTTTGGCTCTTCAGGTATGGGAATGAGTGGTTTTTTTTTTTTTTTTAATACCTGGGGAGAAGCTAAGACACCCAGATGTAAATTCCACCAGTTCAAGATTTTGTAAGTATATCACTACATGCCACTGAGTGAGCATTTAGAGCTTTCTAGGTAATGATTTAGGGGGTTCCCAGGTGGTGCTAGTGGTAAAGGACCCACCCGCCAATGCAAGAGATGTTAAGAGACTCAGGTTGGATCCCTGGGTTGGGAAAATCCCCTGGAGGAAGGCACGGCAACCCACTCCAGTATTCTTGCCTGGAGAATCCCATGGACAGAGGAGCCTGTTAGGCTACAGTCCGTGGGGTGCAAAGAGTCAGACATGACTGAAGCGACTGAGCACAGCACACACCGCAGGTAACAGTTGATGCTGACCCTGAGCAACTATAAAGCCGCAGCATGGCCAGCATCCTTCCAGAGCTCCAAACACACGGGCACATGAGCAGAAAACTGTTCCTGTTGAGTTGTTAAACGGGGCTGTGCTACCCTCTCAGGCTTGAAAAAAAATTCAGGCGACATCATCCTAGCAAAGTTCTGGCCACATGCTGAACAGGTGACCTTAGCTGATGCGCTTTCTCCCAGCTCCTCTCCCCATGCAGACATCTCTGTATGCATGTGGACCACTTTCCCCCCAGTGGTCAAATGTTTGATGATTTAGTTTGTCTGTGATGGCAAAGGCCTTCTTTGTTTAAAGCTCTAGGCAGGGTTTAGCCAGAGTGGCTCAGGGCTGGAATGGCCCTGAGGTCTTCTCAGAGCATGGCTGCTGGGGTTAGGTGTGCACTTTGCATTGCTTCCATCTAAATGCTGTTGCACAGCTCATCTATCACAGCAAAGGAAGGAGGAAGAAAACATTTTGAAGGGGCAAGGTGGGAGTGGGAGGTAAGCGATGCTCTGTGCCCTGAGCAGGAACGCAGGAGAGGACGCTCCAGTGGAGGTGAAAACGAGCCAGTGAGGACAGCCGCTGGAATGGGTCTGGGGAGCGCAGCGAGGTGTTCAAGATCTCAGACACTGGGAGGTCATGGCACATGTTGATGAGGAGGAGCAGAAAGGGACCCAGGGAAGAGCCTGGGCTGTGAGCCAGAACAGAAGAGAAGGCTTTGAGCTGCTGTCCCTGACCACGCGCCACCTGGGCAGGACACAGCTTCTGCACTGATGTCCCAGGGCGCCACCCCGCCTCTGCCCTTGGCTGGGCAGTCGCAGCTGAATGGTGAGTCAGCACCCAGCAGTCATTCATCCTTTATTGAAGCCAAGTCTCTAGTCATTTCTGAAAAAAGAAAAATGATTGAGGAGGAGCTGATTTTTTCCCTTCAGAACGGATGTGAGCGAACCCGTTATGTGTTTTACTAATAAAAGCAGTCCCATCTTCAGAGCAGTGTGACATTCGGGAATGAATGCTCCTTGAACACATCCTGCCCATCAGTGATGCTTCTGCCCATGGTGCCAAGGGAAAGGTAGCGTGTGACCAGCAGCAATCCGCGAGGCTCTGTCCGTGGATCACCACCACCAGAAATTCACTCCAGAAAGCCAAGTAGCACTTACACTCATTTGAGAGGCCAGAGTGAGGCTGCTTGGCTTCCCTGGTAGCTCAGCTGGCTAAGAATCTGCCTGAAATATAGGAGACCCCGGTTTGATTTCTAGGTCGGGATGATCCCCTGGAGAAGGGATACACTACCCACTCCAGTATTCTTGGGCTTCCCTCGTGGCTCAGATGGTAAAGAATCTGCAATGTGGGAGACCTGGATTCAATCCCTGGGTTGGAAAGATCCCCTGGAGAAAAGAATGACTCCCTCTCCAGCATTCTTGCCTGGAGAATCCCCATGGACAGAGGAGCCTGGCGGGCTACAGTCCATGGGGTCACAAAGAGTCAGACACGACTGAGCGACTAAGCACAAGCACAGCCCAGCACAGAGTCTGCTCGCTTACTACACTTATTTCAGGAGCAGATGAAAATGGACTCTGCGCCCTCTTTGCCTCAGTTGGCCCCTCTCAACACTCCACCTTGTTTCCTGGTGGCATGAACACACACCTGCCACTCTCTCCCGCTTCCCAAAACCTGGGTCCACCCATCTGGGTAGCACCTCCACGCCTGAACCAGTCACAGGTACAGACCTGTACTCAAATTGTTATTGTTTTTCAGTCACTCAGTCGTATCCGACTCTTTGCGAACCCATGGACTGTAGCACGTCAGTCTTCCCTGTCCACACCAACTGCCAGAGCTCACTCAAACTCATGTCCCTTGAGTCAGTGATGCCATCCAACCATCTCATCCTCTGTCGCCCCCTGTACTCAAATTGTTGTTCAGTTGCTCAGTCATGTCTGATTCTTTACGACCCCATGGACTGCAGCATGCCAGGCTGCACTCAAATATTCTAGTTCAGTAGTGGCTCTTCCACTACTGGCCATGTAAACCTTGAATGGGAATCTTAATTTTGTTAGGCTTCGATGTCCTCATCTATAAAATAGGAAATCTATTACCCTAGGGTCGTTGTGAGAATCAAATGTAACCATCTGTGTAAAACACATACCACAGTATCTGAAGTATAAATGCTTAATTAACACCATCAACATCATCACTGCCATTGTCTCAGGTCTTTCCCCAACTCAGATTATGCCTTCTCTGTGTCAGAGCCAGACAACAGCCACAGCATCTCATAGGCCACCCTCTGACACTGTTCTGCTAAACCAAGGTATCACAGAGAAGGATTTGGACACTGTCAGGACTAAGAAGGAACCTTCTTGACCGGATCTTTGCAAATATTTAAAACCATGCAAAGCAGGTTTGGATGTATTAATACATGTTTGTCATACTATTGGTCTGTCTGATGGAAGGATGCTGCTACACAGTAAGAGTGCTCTAAACATTTTTAGCCAAACAAATGATTCCTGGAAATTTTTTGTCTAGCAAACCAAGGCATATATTCCTTCTTTATATCAGGAGGCTTCTAACACACTTGAAACAGGAAAGCCACTCTGGAATCCAGTCTAATGTGGGAGAGAAGATCCATAAGCTAGTAACTGTAGCATCAGGTGGTAACGCCACCATTCAGGGGTGTCAGCGGTCCCCAACATTTTTGGGACCAGGGACTGGTTTTGTGGTAGACAAGTTTTTCCATGGACCAGAGAGGGTGGGTGGCAATGGTTTGGGGATGATTCAAATATATACATTCATGGTGCACTTTATTTCTATTAGTATTACATTGTGATATATAATGAAATAATTATACAACTCACCGTAATGCAGAATCAGTGGGAGCCCTAAGCTTGTTTTCCTGGTTCAGATCCTGGCTCCACCACTTACTGGCTGTGAAAACCTTGAATGGGTTTCATAATTTCTTGCATGGGTTGCTTGTTTCCCTGAACCTGGACAGTCCCATCTGAATGGGATGGGAGACAGTGACACCCAAAGTGTGGGGAGCAGCTGTAAACACAGATGAAGCTTCACTCGCTTGCCCACTGTTCGCCTCCTGGGGTGCATCCCAGTTCTAATAGGCCATGGACCAGTAGATAAGCATCATGGTGATGACAGCTAGCATTTGCAGAGTTTCTGCTGTGTCCGGCATTATATTATTCAATCCCGTATCTCAAAATACTTGATTCTTATAACAACTCTTCAAGGAAGGTATTTCTACCCCAATTACACAGATGAGAAAACTAAAGCCATGTGATTCAGGGTTACCCAGTGAGCAAGCAGCAGAGCTCCTTTGGAGAGCTCTAATTTAGGTCCACTTGGCTCCAAAACGCACCACCTCATCTGTCTTAAACACTTCAGCCACGTCCTGGGTCAGGACCTTCCACTACTGTTCCGTCTGCAATATTCTTCCTCTAGATATAAAATGTCTCTCTGCCTCACCTCCTTCCAGTGTTTGCTCAGTGGGGCTTTTCTTCACCATCATGAATGACTAGGAGACAGGGAGAGAGTGAATGTCACAAAACAGGGGTGAGAGTGTGGAAGCTCATGAGTCATTTGCATGTGAGTCTGAGGGGCCAACGAAATGTGAGCCACGTAGACAGGGATGAATATCCCTGAAGTGGGGCAGACTGTTGCCAAGAGGCCTGGCCCTGGGCAGCATTTGGAAACAGGTGAACTGCTCTCTAGCTCCAGGTACCAAAGGTCCTCAGGTGCTGCCCTGTACTGTGGTTAGTAACTCAGTCATGTAGGACTCTGTGATCCCATGGACTGCAGCCCGCCAGGCTCCTCAGTCCGTGGGGATTCTCTAGGCAAGAATACTGGAGTGGGTTGCCATGCCCTCCTCCAGCCTCAGATGCCCTACATATCTTTGAATCTTCTCTCAGGAAATCTTTCCTAATAAATGCATTGAGTCCTGAAACACTAATATGTGCAATGCTTTAGCCAACCCAAGCACTTTTTGTCTTAATATGGGAACAAGGTCCTAAGCCATAAAACTGAATCTCTAATGGTGGATTTTTAATGTGTCAAATGACAAATCTGGTGAGTGACACACTCCCTTACTCCTCCTGCCCCCAGTACTTCACAGGTGGCTTTCTGATCGCCTTATGAGGTGACCAAAGCAATTTTTGAAAGGCATTCAGCAAAGGACGGACAGAAAAATTCTTTGTGACTAAGTCCCCATTACTCAGAAAATATAAGTGGATCAAACGTCCCATCCCCCTCACCCTCTGAGCATGTTGGTAATCACGACGTTACTGTATAATGTGAAAATTTCCAAATAGAACTAAACTCAGGTCTATAAATATACATGATTAAGGCTTCAAATATAGCCCTGCTTTATTTTCATGGGGGCTATTTCTGTGTGGTGATTGCCTGGCTGATTCGCAATTTCAGAATACAAATGGCTTTTCTCTATATCTAATGGGAAACTTGGCAGGGTGCTGCACACCCAGGCCCTCTCTGAGAAAAAGTCTGCTAAACAGTGCTAAGTGCTCTTCTTCGGAATTACATAAGCAGAGCTGACGAAAGGCAGCAGTACAACTACAGATCCTGCCGGGATGAAACGGTGACTGTTGGGTTTCTCTTCTGGTCCCGGAGGAATACGGACTCTTCTTGTAATAACTAATGAAATGATCAAGAGTTTGTATCCCTATGATAATTTGTAACATTTTTCTTTATTTATGTTTCTTTTTGGCTGGGCTGGGTCTTCCTTGCTGTGTGGGTTTCTTCTTGTGGTGGCTTCTCTTGTTGCCGAGCACAGGCTCTAGGTGCGCGGGCTTCAGTAGTTGTAGCTTGCAGGCTCTGGAGCACAGGCTCAGGAGCTGTGATGCCCAGGCTTAGCTGCTTTGCGGCATGTGGGACCTTCCTGGACTAGGGATTAGACCCATGTCCCCTGCATTGGCAGGCGGATTCTTTACCATTGAGCTACCAGGGAAGCCCCTCCCTGCTGCTGCTGCTAAGTCACTTCAGTCGTGTCCAACTCTGTGCGACCCCATAGATGGGGTCCCACCAGGGATCCCTCATCCCTGGGATTCTCCAGGCAAGAATACTGGAGTGGGTTGCCATTTCCTTCTCCAATGCATGAAAGTGAAAAGTGAAAGTGAAGTCGCTCAGTCATGTCTGACTCTTAGCGACCCCATGGACTGCAGCCTACCAGGCTCCTCCATCCATGGGATTTTCTAGGCAAGAGTACTGGAGTGGGGTGCCATCGCCTTCTCCGAAGCTCCTCCCTATGATACTTTAAATGCACTATGGTACAAACTAGGAATAAATTGCAATGGAGAGTTCTCTGACACTTGATTCACAAGAAATTAAAAAATGCTTAAATAAAAATGATGTAAATAAATTCATAACCATGGTGACTGAACCAAAGAGGACCTGCCTGAAGCAAATTCTGTGGCTGTTATAAGCAAAACATTATCACCTCCAGTTAATAAGAAAAGTAGATTGTGACGCATCATGATCGCAACTTCATAAAGCAACATTTCCAATGTCATCGCAGACAATATAACCCACCTATGGGCCAGGCTTCTGTAGCTAAATATAATGAAATGGTTATATTTTGAAGCAGTTTAGAGAAAGATAGACTTTGGAGTCAAAGTTCAAATCCTAGTTCTCTCACTTATACATTTGATTACTTTGGACAAATAAGGCTTAGAATCTTCTCATCTGTACAGTAGGGGTTTTAAAGTAATACCTAAGTCTCACGGTCACGGAGACAATTAAACGAGAGAAGGCAGGTAAAAGCACAGTATTTGACAGATAGTGTAGTCAGTAATGGCACCCCACTCCAGTACTCTTGCCTGGAAAATTCCATGGACGGAAGAGCCTGGAAGGCTGTAGTCCATGGGGTCGCTGAGGGTCAGACACGACTGAGCGACTTCACTTTCACTTTTCACTTTCATGCATTGGAGAAGGAAATGGCAACCCACTCCAGTGTTCTTGCCTGGAGAATCCCAGGGACGGGGGAGCCTGGTGGGCTGCCATCTATGGGGTTGCACAGAGTCGGACACGACTGAAGTGACTTAGCAGTAGTCAGTAAACATCTTTTGTCCCTCATCGATTCTGAGCTGCCTTCTCCTGACCCCACAGTCCTTCTTTCTGGAGGACCTTAGGACATTCTTTCCTGCCAGCCCTTTTTAGGGATACAGTTAGGCCAGGTACAGCATTAGAATCCAAATCTTGTGTGAAGGAAACACTTCTAGAGGAGCTGCTCCTTAAATTAGGGGTTTAAAAAAGGTAGGGAAAGAAAGTTAGGACCAAAAATTTAAACCCATACCAGATACAGAGTTAGTATGAAGCTAATGAAAGTTAAGTTTCAAGACTCACGTATGACCTCTTCTAAAACCTTATACTTTATTTTGTGATCATAATTTTGAATCCTTTTTCTTAAACATGGCTCTTAAATTTGTGTACACTTTGGGCCCACTGAAACCTGGAACTGCCTGTGTCTAATGAACATGCTCTGAGCCCATCTGATAGCAGGGGTGACCTGAAGCTGCAGATCACGGGGCTAGTCTGTGATGCATGCCTTTCTTTCACCTTTTCCCAGTGAGTCCCAGGATTGGTTAGAGGTCAGGGTTAAGGCCTGCTCCTTGGAAGAAAAGCTATGACAAACCTAGACAGCCTACCAAAAAGCAGACATTATCTTTGCCGACAAAGGTCAGTATAGTCAAAGCTATGGTTTTGTCAGTAGTCATGTATGGATGTGAGAGTTGGACCATAAAGAAAGCTGAGCACTGAAGAACTGAGGCTTTTGAACTGTGGTGTTGGAGAAGACTTTTTGAGAGTGCCTTGGACTACAAGATCAAACCAGTCAATCTTTAAGGAAACCAGTCCTGAATATTCATTGGAAGGACTGATGCTGAAGCTCCAATAGTTTGGCACTCTGATGCGAAGAGCTAATTCATTAGAAAAGACCGTGATCCTGGGAAAGATTGAAGCAGGAGGAGAAAGGGGTGACAGAAGATGAGATGGTTGGATGGCATCACTGACTCGATGGGCATGAGTTTGAGCAAGCTTCAGGAGACGGTGATGGACAGGGAAGCCTGGTGTGCTACAGTCCACTGGGTTGCAAAGAGTTGGACACAACTGAGAGACTGAACAACAGGGTTAAAGCTAGGTTGAGACATTCCTTAATGAAAAGAAGAGCCAACCAGTCGTTTCAGGAATGTGGCCTATTCTGATCAAGCTGAGAATTAATGGTAATTCTGCAGAGACTTAAGAGTTCAGTAAGGGAAATGAGACGTTATGAAATAGGTACACTAAGGCATTTAATCAGTGTTGTTCAAAGGTGGTCCAGTCCAGCTCTGATGGGATGGGCTGACCAACACTCATCAAGAACAACTGAAAAAGCTGGAAAAAAATAGAGGGAAAAAAAATGCTTGAGGTACTAGAAACCTGCTGACATAGCCAGGACTTGAGAGAAAGGTACTTACTGAAGTGATTTCCAAGTTTCTGCACATTGCTCTGTGCCTAGGGATATGCAGTGAATGGGTAGTCTCTCCAAATTCTTAGGTTGAAATTCTAACTTGCACTGTGATGATTATTTGGACGTGTGGCCTTTGGGAAATAATTAAATTATGAAGGTGGATCCTTTATGGATGGGATTTTTGTTATTGTTTAGTCGTTCAGTCATGTCTGACTCTTGTGACCCCATGGATTGTAGCCCGCCAGGCTCCTCTGTCCATGGGATTTTCCAGGCAAGAAGACTGGAGTGGGTTGCCATTTCCTTTTCTAGGGGAACTTCCCGACCCAGGGATCAAACCTGTTTCCTGCAGTGGCAGACATTTTCTTGACCACTGAGCTACCTGGGAAACCCATGGATGGGATTACTGCCCTTTTAAAGGGGACCCCAGAGAATATTCTTACCCTCTTTCCAACATGTGAGGTCAGAGAAAAGATAGTCCTTTACAAACCAGGAAGTAGGCTCTCACCAATCTGAATCTGCCAGCTTCATCTTAGACTCCTCAGACTCAAGAACTGAGAAATGTCTGTTGTTTATGCCACCCAGTTGATGGTATTTTTGTTAAAGCAATCCAAAT
>NW_011494769.1:2319150-2333020 GCF_000754665.1 Bison bison bison
AAGACATGGCATTCGGCAATTCTCAGTGCAGGGCAAATGGCTGAGAAGTCGGCAGTAATGTGATGAGGGTGGGAAGATAAAAATTGAAGTTTGAAGCTGCCCAGGTAATGGACATGCAGAATCAAGATCCCAGAGAAGTGGGGTGCAAAAGTGTGACCCCAACATCAACATGAGTGTTCTTCAAGTTATTTACTGATTAAGGTGTGTAGGCAAGAGGCTTAGAGCCAAATAGAAAGTGGGTGGAAAAGCAAAGCGGAATTTTTTGACCATTTCATAATGCTACGGAGACCAATACTGAATTCAGAACCTACCCAAAAGTACTGGTCCCCCTGAAAATCTCAGACTCTCAGCTGGAACCTCTACATGGCTATATCCTAGGAATGAGAGTAAGAGCTGACTTTCCTGAAGACGGCACACCAGTCTGGGAGAGGTGTGGCCCTTCTGGATGGAGGCAATCTGCCTCCGGGCGGCCTGTGAGAGGAGAGGGGGAACCCTCTGTGCAGGAAGAAAGCATCATCTAAGGCCTGTGGGATGTTTCACACACAGTGTCAGACCATAAGAGAAGGTATTCTTAATAAATTAATAGCATGGGAAAAATTAAATAATAAAAAATACTTTATATACCCAAAGGAAGGCAAGGAAGATGAAAAGTGAACTAAAAACACAGGAGAGTAAAATGGTTAAAATAAACCCCGATATACCATCAAGTATATAAAATTAAATAATTACATAGTTGCTTACAAAAGAAAAAATCAAAGACACAGAAAGATTGAGAAGGAGGATGGTTTTTAAAACGATATGGAGTGGAAAATCTAACCTGAGGTAAACTGGTGTTATTAAATTAATATGAGAAGGTAGCCTTTAGGGCAAGAAGCATTATTAAAGAGGGGCATGTTCTCATGATAAAACAGGGTTGATCAAGAAGGTATAAGATTTTTGACTGCTGTTGTTCAGTCATTAAGACGTGTCTGACTCTGTGACCACACAGACTGCAGCACACCAGGTTCCTTCGTCCTCCAGCTTTCCCTCCAAGGGGCAAGCATCTTTTTGCCCTTTCAAACTGTTCCCTGGATTCTTACGGCTATAATACTGGAGTGGGTGTCGCTTCCTCTTCCAATGGACCACATTTTGTCAGAACTCTTCACTGTGACCCATCCATGTTGGGTGGCCCTGAATGACAAGGCTTCATTTGAGTTACGCAAGCCCCTTTGCCATGACAAGGCTGTGATCCACGAAGGGGACAATACATCAAGGAACAGCTGAAAGAATACAAGGAGAAATAAATAAGCTCAGAGTATCCCAGCCTGCTCTCAGGGGGTGTGTCAAGAATGCCAGGCTGCACTTCACTCAGGCCATTTCCCAAGAGGGTTGTGTGCAGCAAAAACACTCTGAGGGATGAGGACGTGTCTCCCTCTGGGACTACGAACAGTTTTGCTTTCTGCTTACTGTAAAAGTAGGGGGTTCCCCACTGTTCCTCTCCTATAACATAACCTGTGACTACGCAGGCACCCTTCGGGGCCTCCGGTCACCACTGTGGGACTTGGAGAGCAAGAGGATCTGATGCAAACAAACATGTCCATGTTGCTTGCTATTCTGTGCAAGATGTAGTCTTTGGCTTCTCACCCAGAACTTTTGTGTCTTCCACTTATTGTTTATAAATAGGTACAATCAAATCCTAAACCCAACAATATATTGCTTACAACAGGAAACCCTAAATATAAAGGACCTAGAAAGTTTGAGTAAGAGAATGGAAAAAAATGCCATATAAAATGCAAACAAATGAAAGCTGGTATAACTATAATAAATGTTAGATAAGGTAGTCTTGAAGGCAAGAAGTATATTTAAAGAGAGACATTTCTAAATAATTAAAAATCCACCCATCAAGAAGGTATGATAATTCTGTTTGTACGCTTTTAATAACAGGGTCTTAAAATACACAAAGCAAAACTTGAGAACTCAAAGAAGAAATAAACAAGTCTATAACACACTCAGATTTTTTTTTTAAACACACCTCTCAGTAACTGATAAAACAAGCAGACAAAAAAAAAAAAAAAAAAAAAAAAAAAAAAAAAAAAAGTGAGAATATAAGGATGCAAACAAAACAGTTAACAAACTTGACCTAAGGGAACCTAACTACTACAAAATGCACAATCTTTTCAAGGACATATGAAACATGTACCATAAAAGTCCTGACAATTTCAAGGGATTATTATCATACAACGTAGTTCTCTGAGCATGGTGGAACAAAGCTAGCAATAACAGAAAGATAAGAAAGATGCCCAAATGCTTAGAAATTAAGAGACTCACTTCTTAAAAGGTGTTTTTTTTTTTTTTTTTTTAATTGAGGTGAAATTCATGTAACATAAAGTTAACCATCTTAAGGGGAACAATTAAGTAGTATTTAGTGCATTTACAATGTTGTGCAACTACCGTATCTATTAAGCTCCAAAACATTTTCAAAGAATATGAAAAAATGTGTTTAAAAAAGTCCCAGTGGAAATTAGAAAATATCTTGAAATGGATGTTAATGGAAACATATGGGATGTGTGCAATACAGCTAGAGCTGTGCTAAAAAATTGATAATAATCACTTTTGCCCACAAAAATTTGAAAATTCAGCTTAAATGGACAAATACCTATGGAAAAACAACTAACCAAAACCAACACACAACAAGAAGCAGAATAGTCCTATACCATTAAATAAATTAATCTGAAATTTAAAACCTTCTCACAAAGAAATCTCCAGGCTGAGGTGACATCACTGGTAAAATGTTCCAAATGCTAAAAAAAAAAATGACACCACTTTTACAAAATCACTTCCAGTGAAAGAAACAGAAAATTCAACTGAATTTATGAGGTCAAAGTAATCTTGATACTCAATCTGATAAACTAATATCATCATCATCATAATTATAGAACCACCTCACATAAACACAGATGCAAGAATCCTAATAAAAGCATTAGTACACTTGATATAGCAATTATTTTTTAAATATTAGGAATATGTTCAGTTCAGTCGCTCAGTCATGTCTGACTCTTTGCATTCTCATGCACTGCAGCATGCTGGGCTTCCCTGTCCTTCACTGTCTCCCGGAGCTTGCTCAAACTCATGTCCATCGGGTCAGAGATGCCATCCAACCATCTCATCCTCTGTTCCTTTCTTGTCCCCTTCTCCTCTTGCCTTCAATCTTTCCCAGCATCAGGGTCTTTTCCATTGAGTCAGTTCTTCCCATTAGGAGGCCAAAGTATAGGAATATGAGGTCGCTTTAATATTTGAAAATCCAATCAATGTAAGAACCTCTGCTTTTGCTCATAGTAACTCATCATCTCACTATAATCAACTAGGAAACTGGACAAAATATACAAAGCAACTATTTTCAGACATTGAACAACAGGCAACAAAGATCTGTGATCTCTGAAGGAAATAAAATAAAGTGAGCTCTGTGATTGCCTTGGCTTTTTGCCAAAAAGGAACTTCCCAAACAGCAGCACACAGAAGGAGAACCTGAGTAGAAGCCCAGCAGCCTCAGTGACTTTAGGAACTGTAACCTGAGGAGGCTGAGCTGGGTGGACTTTGGGGGCAGAGTCTATGAAAGGAGAGAATTATGCGTAGAAAGAAGTCCAGAAGTTTGAACAGGGGTTCCCTCGAGTCTTTGGCTGAATACTCATCTGTACATATACAGGGTGAAACTCCATGAAGTCAATCAAAGAATCTGGGCACTATAAGCTAAATATTTCCCAGAGCTCACACGAAAATCAAGGTTTAAATTTCTACCAGCTCTAGTACAGACACCTCAGTTGAACACCTGGGGCAGTGACCACAGAAAGGTCACAATTTAGTGACAGACCTAAAAGTACTCTATACCTGTGTGCTCTGCTGTGTTGCTCTGTCGTGTCTGACTCTTTGTGACCCGATGGACTGTACCCGCCAGGCTCCTCTGTCCTTGGAATTCTCTAGGCAAGAACACTGGAGTGGGTTGCCATGCCCTCCTCCAAGGAATCGTCCCAACCCAGGGATCATACATGAGTCTTCTGCATTGCAGGCAGATTCTTTACCGTTTGAGCCATCAGGGAAGCCCTACTATACTTGCGTAACAAAGTTTAAAAACAAATACAAAAAAGATCAACCTAGGGACCTTCCTGATGGACCAGTGGTTAAGACTCCACACTTCTACTGCTGGGGGTGAGGGTTCGATCCTTAGTCAAGTAACTAAGATCCTGCAGGACATGTATTGTGCCCCACCCCCCAAAACCAAACCAAAACAAAAAACACAAAAATCAACCTAATACCCACAATTAACTGCCTGCTAAAACAGACTTCAACAGTCTTTACAGGAAGACAATAAAATCTAAACATTAAAACACATAGCACTTGTAATTTCTAGTTTTCAACTAAAGTTATTAGGCACCTGAAGAATAATTTTGGCCCATGACCTGAAGAAAAAAAAAATCAATAGAAAAATAAACCAGTGCAATTCACCACATTAATCCAATAAAGGAGAAAAAGCATATAATCATGTTGATGGATACAGAAAAAGTATTTGTGAGATTTCAACAAAGTATTTGTGAGATTTCAACATCTATTCATGTTAAAAAGAAAAACACTTGACAAACTAGGGATAGAAGGAAACTCTTAAAATCTGGGTGTTACAAAGACCTATGGCAAACACTATACTTAATGGTTAAATACTGAAAGCTTTGTTTCTAAGACTGGGAGGAGACACAGATACTCACTTTGATTGCCTCCATTTAACAGTGTACTGGAAGTCTTCAATAGGTCAATAAGGCACAGAGATTAAAAGGGAAATAAGTACAATGATTGAAGAAGAAATAAAACTACCATTATTTATATAGGCGACTTGATTATATATGTAGATAATTCAAAATAATCTACAAACTATAAGAAATAAGTGAATTCAGCAAGATTGTTACATATCACACAAGAAATAAACTGTATTTCTATATACCAGTAACAAACAATGACAAAACATAATGATTAAACATAGATTTTAAAGCACCATTTATAGTATAAAAAATCAAATATAAATAAATTTAACAAAAGATGGCCAGAACCTTAATCTAGAAAACTTACAAAACATTACTGAGATTAAAGAAGGCTTAAGTAAACGGAAAGAGATGACTCATTCCTAGATGATAAAGATGTCAGCTTTCCTCCAAATTGGTCTATAAAATCAATGCAATCCCAATAAAAATTCAAGCAAGTTTTTTTTTTTTTTTTTAATAGAACTGACAAGATGATTCTAAAGTGTATACAGAGATTAAGAGTGGTCAATAGCCTAAAAAAATTTTTTTTATTGGTGTATTATTGCTTTACAAAGTTGTGTTACTTTCTGCTGTACAGCTAAGTGAATCAGTCATATATATATATCCCTTCTTTTATGGATTTTCAATTGGGAGACTGGAATCGACATAAATATATATACTATCTATAAAACAGATAACTAAAGAGTGGCCAATATCTTGAAGAATATAGCTAAGGGAGAATACACAACCAGACGTCAAGATTTAATATAGAGCTGCAGTAATTAAACCAGTGAAATGCTGGCACCAGAAAAGAAAAATAGACCAATGAAACTATTTCAGAAACAGACCCACACATACACAATTATTTGATTTGTGACAAAGGCTATAGAACAGTGCACTGAAGATACTACTTTTTTATGGATCCTACTTTTTAACAATTGAAGGTTTGTGGCAACCTGGCATCCATTAGTGTCACTTCTCCAACAGCATTTGCTCACTTTGTGTCTCTGTGCTACATTTTAGTAATTGTTATAATACTTCATACTGTTTTCATTATTGTTATATTTATTATGGTGATCTGTGATCCTGCATGTTATTACTACAAAAAGATTATGACTCGCTAAATGTTAAGATGATGGTTAGAGATTTTTTTTGTAATATTAAACAAAGGTGTGTACATCTTTTTAGACATAATGCTATTTAGCATACTTAATAGACTACATTTTAGTGTAAACAACTTTTATATGTACTAGGGAGCTGAAATATTGTGACTCATTTTATTGTAATATTCAATTTATTGTAGTGGTCTGGAACACACACAGAGTATCTCTGAGGTATGCCTATAATAGTAATTCAAAGTGCAGGTCTTGGTACATTCTAGCTTTTCCCTTATCATTTACTACAGTCTTTCAAAATTGCTATTTAACCTCTTTTGGCTTTGCTTAAAAATAAAAAATAGCTTTAGGATAATTAACTAGCATTTTGACAATTAAACATTACTTACTACAGTCCCTTCACATTATATGTTTCTCAAACTCTTTTCAATCCAAAAGAAATATTAATTTGGCTTTCACCCTTAAGTATAAACACTGTAAACATCAAAGTGCATCTTTTTTTATAGACCTCTTATTCTCTATCCTGATTCTGGCAACCTAGTCTTCTCTTTGGTATTCTAAGCCTGGGAGGAATTCTTTTTTTTTTTCTGGCCACACTGCACAGCTTGTGGGATCTCAGCTCCCTGACCCGGCATTGAACTCTGGGACCGTGGCAGTGAAAATGTGGAGTCTTACCCCCTGGACCACCAGGGAATTCCCGCGAGAGGAACTCTTTGGTAGGTTTGCCTTACTCATCTGTGAGGTGAGGGATCTGCCTGCTTATCAGACGGTGGTTCTCGTCCCAGTTAAACTAACCATCGTGTCCGAGGCAAACCAGCCAATGCCTCGGTGCTTCTCCTCTATGAACTATGGCATTGTTGCCTGTCACACAGGAGAGACTCAGTCTAGGAATACTCAAGAATTAGACCGTTTCAAAGATATCTTCCAACAGTTTATTATGTATAACTTAATTCACTTCTGTGACAAGCAGTCAACCAGCAAAGTAAAATGTAAATTAACCTCATCTATTCTTGTTCCACTACTGTTCCTGGGGAAGTCTGGGGTTAGAAGAAACCAGCACTGGGAAGTGCTGCTAGAAGCAGAGGGGTGATAGAAACACAGTCATACAGAACCACGTTCATCGTGAACAGCTGAACTAAAAGCCAGAAGAAAACTCCCCTCAAAGTGAATGAATGCCTGGAGAAGAAAAAGATAATATTTTATATGACCACCTTCTATCAGGAACTCTTGACTTTTTTAAAAAACAGGTTGATAAAATCAGTTTCTCAAAATAGCTATTCATATTAAACCAGGCATCTCCCAAGGAGAAACAGCTACCATTGAAGTTCTTGCCCTTAGATTTACTGTGAGATGAGGTCTCAGGTGAATGTACCAAGTTAAGTCAAAGATGGAGAGAAAGAGAGAAGTGGGCAGTCATCTCTGGAGATCAAGTAAGAGAGAATTTAACATGTCTGATGCAAGGTAAGTTTTGGGGTCTTCTCTCTTACATTTTTCTGAAAGGAAATTTTTTTCATGTTTTATATTTGTCTAAATTTTCTTCTATTATTTCTGGTGCACCCCGTTGCCCATGTTAAATCCTCTCCCTTTTTGAAACAAACTTTTAAAGAAAACACACATTTAGAGAACTGAGAAAACAACACACATTGGAAATACATAGACTGTTCTTTTACTGCAGAGTAAAAAAAATGAGAAAAAGTTGGTGTGAAATCTTGGAGCCTAAAATTAAAATGTAAACAGAAAATGCTCAGTGACCTTTTCTTTGAAGGCTCACATGAACAAATGTCATGGTACACTGATCAAATTTTTACTCATTTGCATTTTCAGGATGTTGCTATTAATACCACATGACACTCAACAAATTACACTATGACATTTTGTACAAATCACTTCACCTCTAGATTCTTCTGCTGTTACTTGAGCCTCTGGTTACTTGTGGAAAAACAATGTATTAAAGTCTTATTTTTGTAGGGGAGAGAAAACTTTTCCTCTGCCTTCTTAGGTCTGTAACTGGGGCCTATGAATTAAGTTGATAAAAGACAAATTGATAGGAGAAACGGCATATAAATTTAATTGATGTTTTTTAACTTTACTTCCATGGAGTTGCACAGAAAAGAAGTAAAAATTCCACCCAGACTATTAGGCTTCTAAGCTTATATACTATTTTAACAAAAGATAATAAATTATGGAAAAGTAAATAAGGCAAAAAAAGGAGTTTGAGTTTTTAGGGGTTGTAAATTGTGGGAAAGTAAATATATGGGGAAATTAATGGAAGATAAGGGTGAGTTATTTTAGTAAGGTTTATGCAGACTCATTTCAGCATCATCTCTGTGTGTAGTAATAAGGGGTGTTTTCTTCCTAGTTCAGGAGAGAGGGGACATCTTTACAAAGGGAAATTCATGCCCTGCTTTCAGGCAGAAGCAAAAGGACTGAGAAAACTTCCTGTATCTGCGTCTTCTCAGCTGCCTTCAGCTCAAAATATTCCTTTTGCCAAAGCAGCATATTTGGGGCTTGTATATTCTTACCCCCCTAATTTTCTAAGGGGGAATCAAAGTTCATTTGCTAATGTAAAAATATCAAACCTCAGAACCAGTTCCCTGGAATGTCTTAATTTAAAGAAGAAAAAGAAAGAGTTCCAATGTCAAATAAGTTTGAGAAATGCTAGATTAAATAAAGTTAACTTGATTTTTTTCCAGCAGTAAATAACCTTTCATTAACTAACAATGCACTATTAGTCTACAAATGGGGAATAATAATTAATTATGTTCCTCAAACTTATTTGACCATGGAACGTGTTTTTTTCCAAGTATTCTTTCAGATGAATGGTTTTTGTAACATATGTTGAGAAATACTGGGATCAGCCATCTTTATATGTAAGTGCAAAAGTTTAAGTAGGCAGTGATGTTAAATGGAAACAAAAAGGCAGAGCCAGCAATAAAGCTGTCAGTCTGCACAGCAACTGTGCTGCATTCTGAGTCATGCTCCAGAAGGCTGAGCTGGGGTTTGTCTCTATGAAGGAAGACAAGAATGTCCAAAGCTTTTGGATACTTCTGAATTAGAACCCTTTCTTGGGCACTGAAGAGTAGCAATGGATAAAGAAAAAACAGTCTCACATGCTCATTTCCATTACTGGCTCAGTACAGCTCCAGTTGTTATCATTCTTAAACATCTATTAACATGACTGCTTCATAATTACAAAGGCTAACGGCCAAGCATTTTTCACAGGAAGCAAAGCACTGCCTGTTTTTAACAGCTTTTCTGGCGTGTGCAAAAAGGTCGTTGTTTTTTTTTTTTCCAATCTGTTTAATCTTATTTTAATTGAAGAAACATCTCTAAAACACTTATGAGTGACTGCAAGATGAAAAGGAAAAAGCATATTCAAGCTAGATAAGTGCAATAATATAGATGATCTTGAGGTGGGTGATACAGGATACAGAACTGATGTTATCAGTACATCCCAAGCACAATGATACCTAGCGTCTTCATCTGCCAGATATTTTAATTTCAGCAGAGACCTTCCTCAATGTTGTTATGGGCTGATTTCAAGGTTCTGAATCAGTAAATTTGACCCTTGATCTCAAATGTCAACTGCCGCCACGTTTGGCCTTCTTCATCGTCCTCCATGCTCCCTGGGTCGGGGCATAGCTAGGTGCTCGAGTCAGAGAATTATTTGGTAATAAAAGATTTGGAGGAAAATGGAGGGCGGGGGTGGGGTGGGGTGGGGTGGGTAGTGGTATTTACTGAGCAGCCAGGTGGCGGATATTTTCGTAAGAATCACCCTATTAACAAACAAACAGATCTTTCCCCCATTTTGTAGATAACAAAACTGGGACTTAGAGAGGTTATAATACTTGTCAAGGTCAAACCAAATACTGATGAGCAAATGAAGTAAAATTTAAGTCAGGACTGGATGAATCCAAAGTCTGTTTTACAATATCATGTTGTCTCCTGATCATAAAAAACTTCATTTTTTATAGGAGCACAAATGGTCCATCTGTACTATTTCTCTCGGTATCTAACAAAATATCTTTTATCATCACACTAACTTCAAGGGAACTGATAATATTTAGATCTTTCCACTCACTTGCCCAAATCAATACAGCTATTTATTCTCAACTGCTGGTAACGAACTTTCTTAACTCAGCATTTTGTGGGAAAAGTCTAAATACTTGAATTGCTTCATTTCATGCTATTTCTCTTGGCATGTGTCTTTTTGGTTTGCTTTTAAAAATAAACTCCAAAATCATGACATATTCAAATACGAAAAACAGGATGCAGAGCAATGGGAACATTAATCTGAAATGGTCACCTGGCGAGAATACCTGTGTCTGTAGTAACTCCAAGTTAAATAGAAAATTTTTACATTTATGAAGCAAGTGTTCAAGTGTGGTTGACTTAAAAAAAAAAAAGCAAAAACTGCCCTAGTCTATAAACTGGATTCTACCCCAGTCTCCCACAGTTGTGACCCTGGTTAAGAACCTCTGATTCAGTTTCCTCATTATTTAAAATAAGAAAAGCTCTCTTAAGTTCCTTTAAAAATTACACAATTTTATAGTCAACTGCAATTCACTGGCCTTTCTAGTGAATAAACAATTTAAAATAATTCAAGTCCCACTTTCATGATCCCTTTCTTAATTTGATGGAGGCAAAGAAATTATTTACCTTCCAGTTAAAATTTTCTTGTTAGTGATAAAAATCAGGTGGCCGATAAAAAAGTTCAGTCACCAAGTTAGACAGAGTGATATACAGTCTTAGGGAAATGATTTATTTAAGGAAAGACAGCACAACAGTTTGCTTATTTTGGTTTCAGGTACCATGATTCATATCCTCTAAAGGCTAGAGGGAAAAATCAATCTTTTCTAGGAAAGACAGTAATACGGTAAAGCTGCTTTCCCTCTTGCTTAGCCTGATACTATATATTCACAAATGAAAATAATTCTGAGAGTAGTCCTCACACTAGGTGAGGCCCACAACACCTGGTTTCAAATGCTTATACCCAGAGAAATTACGTAACAGACCGTTTGGTGCCATCCTGGCTCTGCTAACAAACAGAGGTGGGTTTCTGAGTTTAGTTTCCTTGGCATTTCACTCTCCTCATTATCCTATCACTTCATTTCCCCCTCCCCATCCAATCTTTACACAATTGTTGATGCTGCGGGAAGCATCAAGATGAGAGTCTAAATGACACCCACCATAGACTGGTAAAGTTAAGTAAACACTAGTTACTCCAAAATATCAGGGACTTGACTTTCTGGGTTTAATGTCCTGACAAATTCATCATTCCTTCGAAATGTTAAGACCAGAGAAGCATTTCACTGGCACTGTGCTAATTCTTGCTTAATTCTTCAAAACTTTGTTGGACATGGTCAGGCCTCAAGGTAGATGCACTGGAGGAGAACTTTGGGGAAATGTGCCCCTTAGCCACTCCAGCAGATGTGGAAAGCGGGAAGAGAGCCAGTGGGCAATCTCACCCTCCCCACATATACATATTCATCTCTTCTCTGGTCACCATGCCCAGGGACCTTGTAAGTAGAGGTTCATTGTCAGAAAACATAAGTCACACTCACTGTAAATTCTATCATCACAGAATCACTGTTCTACCTCTGGCTCATGTGAGGACAGCACAGTAATCTCAGTACAGTGCTTCTCAAACTACAAAGTGCAGATGAATCACCAAGGGACTTTGTGGTAATGTGGACTGAGATTTAGTAGACCTGGGCTACAGCCCAAACTTTTGCATTTCTAACAAATTTCAGCGCAACACTGATGCTGCTGATTTGCAAACCACACTTGAGTAGCAAGGTCCTAGTACAGTTGCTCTCCCAAATCTGAAGCACATTTTACCTTGAGGTCTCCTTGTAGTTGGCTATCTATCAGGAGAACTAAACAAGACAGAAAACTTAGAACCTCTGTGTTGGGAGAAATCCATCATGAATACAGGAATTAAATAAGTTCACTGATTTTCACTGCCTGGACCCTGGACCTTTGCTCCTGCCCAGATGGATTTGCCAGATTCTTCTTGTTTAGCTGAATGACGAATTTTGGCTCAGTCTTCACCAGACTAATCCAATGCCATTCAGTCAGCAATTCAAATGTTAATGGTGTAGCACCTGTAAACATAAAAATGCAGGCTCCTGGGCTCTAACCCTGAGACTCTGATTCATTAGTTCTGGAGCAGCCTCAAGAATAAATAGACATTCTAGGTGACTCTAACACACTCTGAGGTCTGGGGGAAGGAAATGCATGTCCTCTTCGATGGACTGGAGTAATCTATATCCTGTGGTGTTAATGCCTTTCCATCAAGGAAGACAGCAAAGAAATGAAGGACAGAAAAGACACATGACCTGATCATCTCACACTATGATAGAAGAAATGATTTCCTCCCCAATTTGGACACTTGCTTAATTAAGGTCATTTATGGTTAATTCCAGTACATTTTATCCTTTTTTTTAGAGAAGTTCACTAAAAATGTGAACTATTATTCCATACAAAATTCTTCTAATGCCGGTATGATTACAGACATAGTTAATGATCAAAATAGCAAAGGAATGGTTATTTATTCTTCTGATTGAACAAATAAAATTGGAGTTGTTCATACACATACATTCTTTTTTAATATATCCAAGACGACAAACACTGACAATCAGCTAACAAAAATAAGGACTGAATATTAATTAGTGCCATTATAATGGCAGAAGCATATATAAAATACAAGAAGTAACTTTACCTATGACTTTGTTAATGAAATGTTCTCTCTAAGAAGGGATACAGCTTGGCTACTCGGTTTCTCCGGGAGTGGATGTGACATCATGAGGGGTGTTATTCTCCGATGGTACAGTTACCGGTCCTGTCCCAGTGATCTCAGACTCAGCAGGGATAGCTTCTGGACTGGAGCTAGCTCCTGTCTGGTTGGGGGTGGTTTCAGTCTCAGAGGCTGAGGTTTCCTGACTGGAGCTGGCATCTGTTGCTTCATCAGGTACAATGTCAGCTTGAGCAGACATGGCCTCTTCTTCTGTTTCCAATTCTGTTTCCTGACTTTGAACTTCCTCACTTTCTTCTACCATAGCAGGTGGTAGCTGTAATAAAGTCTGATGAAGAAAAAAAAAGAGGGAAAACATTAATGAATCAAAAAACAAAAAATCCACCTGGCTTATAAAGTTATGCTCCCGCATTATCTTCCTAATAGATACTGTCACCCTAGAAAGCTCCAAAACACTGAGGGCTGTTTTATATTGCAGAGGTAACAACTCTGATGATAATGGCCTAGGTTTTGTCAATTCCATGGAATATGCTTACACAGATATCAGATAATAAGATGAGAATATATATTAAATCTTTGGGGAGAAAAACCAATATCAAAAGCTATTAAATTTTTTCATAAAGGAACTTATTATAAACACTGGAAAAGAGTGGCTGATTAGGACTGACTGGCACACCAACTCAAGAAAAGGCCCACTTCAATCAAGGAGCACTGTGAGGGGGAAGATGAACCAAGCCTTGAGACAAGGCAGGGAGAGAGCAGCAGGTACAGGGCTTCTGTCCCACTTAACCAGAGCACTGGAGCAGCCCTATATACTCGGCTTCCCTTTCTGGAGCTAAGGCTTGGCTTCTTTCTTTAGGAATTTTGTTTCTCTTGTTGGAAACTGAAAAAAATTTAAAGCAGTATTCACAATGGCAGCACAAAATGTGAAATACTTAGCGATAAAACTAACAACATATGTATGAAGGCTGTAGGCTGAAAGCTGCCAAACACTGATGAGAGAATTCAAAGACCTAAATATAGTGGAGAGGGATATCATACTCATGGAAAGAAGACTAACTATTGTTATGTTAATTTCTCCCAAATTGATCCTAAGCAATAATACTCAAAAATCCTAATCAAAACCTCAGCATGCTTTTGTCTAGGGATAGAAAGAGATAGGCTGATTCTAAAATGTAAAGAGAAAAGCAAAGGAACTAGAATAGGCAAAAACATTTTGAAAAAGAACAACAAAA
>NW_011494769.1:2333120-2335464 GCF_000754665.1 Bison bison bison
CAACAAAAGTGAAGGAGTAACATTATTATTATTATCATTTTGGCCGTAATGTGTGGCATGCAATATCTTAGTTCCCTGACCAGCGATTGAGCCTGTGCCCTTGGCAGTGAAAGCATGGGGTCCTTCCTAGCCACCGGACTACCAAGGGAATTTCCAGGACTCACATTATCTAATTTCAATATTTACCATAAAGAAATTCTAAGAAAGATAGTGTAATGGCAAAAGGAAAGACACAAAGATCAACAGAGCAAGACAGAAAGCCCAAAAATAAGACTCTCACATATACAGTCAATGGATTTTTTTTTTACTAAAACCACAAGATCTTAAAAATTCTCAACATTAGGGAAAAAAATGTGCAATTTTGTGTGGTGAAGGATATTAACTAGATTTATTGTGGTGATTGTTTTGCAATGTATAGAAATACCAAATCATTATTTTATACACCTGAAACTAACATAAAATTATGTGTCAATTAGATCTCAATTTGAAAAATTGCTTTTTTAATCTAAAAAGAAAAAAAAAAAAAAGTCAGGTCAACAGAGGGGAAAAAACAGCCTCCTCAGGAAATGGTGTTGAAATAACTGGATGTTCACATGGAAATGAGCAAAATTCAACTCTTGCACCAAATAAATTAACTCACAATGTATCATACTTATAAATATAACAAAAAAACTATAAAACTTCTAGAATGAAACACTGGAATAAAACCATAACTTTGGGTAATGCTAAATGCTTTTAGGACATAAAAAGCATGAATCACAAAGAAACAACTTGATACACTGGGACTTGAAAGACACCTAAAAATGAAAAAAAAAAAAAAAAGTCACAGACTAGGAAGTATTTGTAAAAACAAACATCTGATGAGGAACTTGTAGTCAGATTAAAATTTAAAACTCTCAAAACTCATTAATAATAAAACCACCCAAAAGAGTGAGAGATCTAAATAGACACATCCTCACATAAGATATACAGAAGCCAAATAACCACATGAAAAGATGTTCATCAATAGTTATTAGAGAAACACCAATTAAAACCACAATGAGACCACTACATACCTACTGGAATGCTAAAATAAAAAAGATCAAGCGTAAGTATGTGTGAGCACTCACACATTGCTGGTGTGAATATAAAACAGTACAATTTTGTAAGACTATGGTCAAAGCTATGGTTTTTCCAGTAGTCATGTACGGATTTGAGAGTTGGACCATAACGAAGGTTGAATGCCAAAGAATTGAACTGTGGTGCTACAGAAGATTCTTGAGAGGTCCCTTGGATAGCAAGGAGATCAAACTAGTCAATCCTAAAGGAAATCAACCCTGAATGTTCACTGGAAGTTCTGATGCTGAAGTTCTAATATTTTGGCCACCTGATGTGAAGAGCCACTCATTGGAAAAGACCCTGATGCTGGGGAAGACTTGAGGGCATGAGGAGAATAGGGTGACAGAGGATGAGATGGTTGCATGGCATCACTGACTCAACGGACATGAGTTTGAGCAAACTCCAGAAGACAGTGAAGGACAGGGAAGCCTGGCGAGCTGCAGTCCACAGTGCTGCAGAAACGGATATGACTTAGCAACTGACCAACGACAACTTTGTAAGACAGGTGGGCAGTTTCTTAAAAACAGTTGAATACATACTTCCCATACTACCCAACCATTCCACTCCTAGAAATTTACCAAAGAGAAGGTACAAGACTTGTAGGAGAATGTTCATAGTAGTTTCATTTGTAAGAGCCAATGTTGGAGGCAAACCCAAATGTCCATCAATTATGAATGGGTAAACTTAGCACATCTGTATAATGGATTGCTTATTCAACAATAAAAGGAAAAGGACTACTGATACATTCTGAAGTACAAATGAATATTAAAATAATGCTGAGCAATAACAGGTAGGGGAAAAAGAGTACATGTTGTTTGAGTCTATTTACATAAACATCTAAAATATGGTGACTAATTACTGTGACAGAAAGTAGATCCTCAGTTTCCTGGAGAAGGTGGAATAAGAACTGGTGAGGGATGAGAGGGATTATTTAGGTGTACATGGAAAACTTTGGAGGGAGGGAATAATGTATCTGTTCATAATCTCAATTTTAGTCATCAGATCAGATCAGATCAGTCGCTCAGTCATGTCCGACTCTGCGACCCCATGAATCGTAGCACGCCAGGCTGTCTCTGCTTTTGAATATGCTATCTAGGTTGGTCATAACTTTCCTTCCAAGGAGTAAGTGTCTTTTAATTTCATGGCTGCAGTCACCATCTGTAGTTATTTTGGAGCCCAGAAAAATAAAGTCTGACTCTGTTTCCACTGTTTCCCCATCTATTTCCCATGAAGTGATGGGACCGGA
>NW_011494769.1:2335826-2393750 GCF_000754665.1 Bison bison bison
GGATGTTGGCAATTTGATCTCTGGTTCCTCTGCCTTTTCTAAAACCAGCTTGAACATCAGGAAGTTCACGGTTCACATATTGCTGAAGCCCGGCTTGGAGAATTTTGAGCATTACTTTACTAGCATGTGAGATGAGTGCAATTGTGCGGTAGTTTGAGCATTCTTTGGCATTGCCTTTCTTTGGAATTGGAATGAAAACTGACTTTTTCCAGTCCTGTGGCCACTGCTGAGTTTTCCAAATTTGCTGGCATATTGAGTGCAGCACTTTCACAGCGTCATCTTCAGGATTTGAAAGAGCTCAACTGGAATTCCATCACCTCCACTAGCTTTGTTCGTAATGATGCTTTCTAAAGCCCACTTGACTTCACATTCCAAGATATCAGGCTCTAGGTCAGTGATCACACCGTCGTGATTATCTGGGTCGTGAAGATCTTTTTGTACAGTTCTTCTGTGTATTCTTGCCATCTCTTCTCAATATCTTCTACTTCTGTTAGGTCCATACCATTTCTGTCCTTTATAGAGCCCATCTTTGCATGAAATGTTCCTTTGGTATCTCTGATTTTCTTGAAGAGATCCCTAGTCTTTCCCATTCTGTTGTTTTCCTCTATTTCTTTGCATTGATTGCTGAAGAAGGCTTTCTTATCTCTTCTTGCTATTCTTTGGAACTCTGCATTCAGATGTTTACATCTTTCCTTTTCTCCTTTGCTTTTCATGGGTACATACAAATACCAGAACATATCACATTGTATACTTTAGATATGTGGAATTTATTATATACCAGATGGTATTTACAAAAGATGTTTTTAAAATATAGATGTTATATGAATAGCAATCTACTTTGGTTTAGCTGGTGTCTCACAAGGAATAATCAAGTACTTTAAAGATTTATTTGCCAACAGAGAAGATTCTACAGCAAGAACAATAGTAAGTCAATTCCGAGAAAACTTACCTGATGATAATGATGTGTGGTCTGTATCAAATGCATATACATATTATATACAAAGTTTGCCATCTGGGGCATATTCTTTATTATCTGTACTTCATGGGATGGTCTCTCTCCATTCTAGAAGAAGGCAAAAAGAAAAGTTAAGTACAATCACTTATATGTGGAATCTCAAATACGACACATATGAACGTATCTATGAAAGAACAGACAGACACACTTGTGGTTGCCAAGGGAGTGGGTGAGGGAGGTATGGACTGGGAGTTTGGGATTAGCAGATGCAAACTATTATATATTGAATGGATAAACAATATACTGTGTAGCACAGGGAGCTATATTTAATATCCCATGATAAACCACAATGGAAAAAAGTATGAAGAAGAATGTATATATATGTATAACTCAATCACTTTGCTGTATACCAGAAACTAGCACAACACTGTAAATCAACTATACTTCAGTAATAAATTTTAAAAAACAGAAAAAGAAAGTTAAGTATATAGTGAAAAACGCTGAAAGATAACACTTCAATAGAAGTTCATGTCTCCAACTTAAGTATGAACACTGTTAGGGTTTGGAGGACATAAGAACAGTAAGAGGACATTAAGCGGTAAGTGTTAGAATCCAGTAAGGATTTCCTTACTATGATAGCTGGTATTATTTTTACATAGAAGATCTAATTCAGTTCCTTAGTGTAAGGAGCACTCTAAACCAGTGATCAGACGACCTATGTGGTGCTCTCAAACAATGCAGTCACCTAAAAAAATGCTGCCCCACACAATGAAGAAAGAAGTCTTACCTTTCTACTGGTTGGGAAAGGTTCTGTTGGAATTATATGCAAATGAAGTGGGCGGGCTGTGAGCTGGCTGAAAGCTGGAGTTAGTTCAAAACAGTTTTGGAAGAGGGATACTCTGGCGAAGATATAAAGTCCAAGTCTGGCTCTAGACATGGCAACCACTAAGCGACGGACATCCCTTTGAGAAACAAACAAAATTAATTAAAATATATCACGATTAAAAATATATTTATGTAGCCTTTTATTTTGTAAACATTCTACTAAATATTACTGCTAAGCTGTGGCAATAAAGAGTTGCTGCTGCTACTGCTGCTAAGTCACTTCAGTCGTGTCCGACTCTGTGTGACCCCATAGATGGCAGCCCACCAGGCTCCCCTGTCCCTGGGATTCTCCAGGCAAGAATACTGGAGTGGGTTGCCATTTCCTTCTCCAAATAAAGAGTTAGGTTAGGTTTCTTAAAAACTTACAGGATAAGCATTAAGTTAATGGGTGCTATGTAACTAGTTAACCAAGTAAGAAGTTAATGCTTTATTACCAACTTCTAAGTGTTTCTGAGTGGAGAGAGTAGGGGGAAATCACAAAATAACCAATACACTGATTTAAAAGGTTTAAATACACAGTTATGTGGCAGCCTGGAAGGGAGGGGAGTTTGGGGAAGAATGCATACATGTATATGGATGGCTGAGTTCCTTTGCTGTCCACCTGAAACTATCATAACACTGTTAATTGACTATACTCCAATATAAAATAAGTTAAAAAAAGGTTTAAGTAGCAATAATAGTTCAGTTGTTAGTTACCAATTTACTGTGTCACCACCATTAAGTCAATCCAAACCAGCCCTTCCTCTACTTCAACCCACCAAATTCCCATGCTCTGTCAAGGTTAATAGGTCAAATTTTACTTCTTGGATAACTCTAATCACACTGCTTTATACATATTTATAATAATAATTACAATACAAACATAAATACAAAATGATGATATGATATAATAATATCGTGTCTTATTCATGCATTTACTCTAGTACCTACGCCCAATCCCTGGCTTATAATAGGTCTCAGTGTTCACATAAACAGTGATAAAAATGCCAAAATGCATGCTTCAGCTACACAGGTAGCTGGCCAAATGATGAATGATGGCAGTTTCCTTTATCTTTTAGGAAGAATATGTTCTTAAAATTTTACTGAATTTACCTGAATCAAATGAACTTATTTACAAAACAGAAACAGATTATGAACTCATGGTTACCTGGAGCAAAGGGTGGTGGGGAGGGACAGACTGGGAGTTTAGGATTGATAAGTATAGACTGCTATATTTAAACAGATAAACAACAAGGATCTACTGTAAAAAGAAAAAAAAACAATAAAAGAGTAGCTATGCAAGCCTGATTTCACTTCATTATTTCACATTAGTTACAATGTGTTTTAGTAAGAAAACATGGCTTTCGTTTTCAATATGGAGGACAGTTTGTTTTCCTAAGATGCTGTTAGATGGCTATTTAATTTTTGAGTATTCTACGAAAAAGATGATGTTTATGAATAATAACAAAATCTGGTATAAGCATCCCTAATACCTGAAAAAAAGTGTTAAAGAGTGTTATAGGGACCAAATGTTACAAAGATCATATAATAACCAGACAGAGAATTGGGAATTGAAATATTTATCAAATAGCTTTTTGTCTCTGCATAATGTGAGATATTTGGGGAATATCTCTATTCAGTCTCATTTTCTGTTGTTTTATGGCCTTGATAAGGATCTAGTTTCCCTTATCAGAAGGAACTGTACAATATCAATATATAATAGCAGTTATGTTGAGGGCTGTACAATCCCTATACCCCACCAACCCGAACTAAGAGAAATTCATTTAGGTGGAAGGAGAAAGCATACCCTTTTACAGAAGTTCTCATGAATTTCTACATTTGTGACACACTGGATTCTTGAAAGAAATGTTATCTTTAGGTTACTGCAAGTCAAATTGTTTTTCACTTCCTCCACCTTCCTTAGAAGCCCAAGGGGTCATGCCATAGGTGGGTGGTTCCAAAACTAGTAATAGAGGTACAATGCTAGAAATACTTAGCATGAGCTCTCACATAAGTATTAAAACTTTATTCAGTTCTCCTCTTCTCATCCTTCTAGAAGGCTCTGTCTCTAGGCAGAGCACAGCCACAGCGCTACTGCAGGGGCAGCACACTTGCTCCTCTGAGGAACTCTGCCCTAGTCCCCCGTACGGCAGTGCAGTTAAGTGGCTCTACTACGCTCATCTCCACTGTACAGACTAAAATCTTCTGCAGAATCAAATGCAGCTATTTCCCAAAGACATGTTTAATGTCTCCCCCACTGGATTCTAAGCTTCATGGGGGGAGAGATAATGAATGTTAGATTTACCATTATATATCATGAACCTAGCATACTGCCAAATAACAGAAGGATCTGAGAATATCTGTTAAATAAATGATCAAACACCACAAACATAACAAACTACCAGGCAAAAAAAGTACAGGGTGGCAGCATGAAGAGATCGGGTTCCTTGGAGCTGTAACTTGAAACTGGGGCAATGGGAACTGCTACCTTCTTTCATGATCTCCAGAGGATGGCTGGGGACAGTTCACTGACTTGCTCTGAACGAGTCACAAGCATTTCTATTTGTAGCTGGACTATTCAAGTCAGTAGGGACAAGAACAATGAATGCTGGAAAAGGGACCAGAAATGTCTCACTGTTCTAGCTTCTGAACAGCTCCACAGTGTCCCAAAACAGGTCTCTGGAACCAAAGCTGAATAATCTAGCTTCTACACAACCACCTGCTTAGTCTATCTGGATGGGTAAAAGAAATATGGCAGGTACTAACTTAAAGGGTTAGACAGTTACCACAAGACCCAGCAATTCTACTCCTAGGTCTACACCCAAGAGAAAGGAAAACATAGTTTCACACAAAAACTTGTACATGAATGTTCACAGCAGTCCAAATAGTCACAAAGTGGAAACAATCCTGGCGTCCATCAGCTGATGAATGGGTACATAAAATGTAAAATATTCACAAAACAAAATGTTATTTAGCAATTAAAAGGAATGAAGTATCAACACATGCTACAACATGGATGAATCCTGAATACACTATGCCAAGTAATTTCATTTACATGAAGTGTCCAGAACAGGCAAATCTATAGACAAAGTGGAACAGTGGTTGCCAAGGACTTGACGGGGAGAGGAAGGGAGTAACCGCTGATAGGTATAGGGTCTCTTGCTATTTTAGAAAATGTTCTAAAATTGTGAATATAGTTGTATAACTCTATGAACATACTAAAAAATCATTGAACTGTACACTTAAAATACAGTTTATTTATACACAAAAAATCATTGAATTATACACTTAAAAATAGTTTGTTTACACACTGAATTGTACAGCATGTGTATTATATCTCAATAAAAATGCTACTAAGAAGAAAATATGGAAGACGGAAGGTTTCCTTGGTATCCTGAAATTTGAAAGACAAAATATTTTACTGCTTCTTAAAAAAAACAAAGACATGAAAGACTGCATCTACAAACCAAAAATTCTATGAGGAGCTTGATAAAATTCTCATGAAGATACCTAAACTATCTGGATAGCTGAATTACAGGTAATTGGCAAATTAAATTTTTCCCCCTCTGTGCTTCAATAAAACTACCATCACTATTACCAGCAGCCACCGAAGAAGCTGAACTTCCAAAACAAAAGTTTGGCAGATATAAAGAGGATTAATTTATTTGGATAAAGAAAAGCTGGATATGTGAGACAATAATGAAATCAGGTTCTTTTTTAAGTCTTCATTTATAAGCATTTTATTATCATCATCTTTCTCTTTATTTAGTTGAGTTTTCGGAAAATTCAGGTAAAGAACAGCATAGAGATAAAGTCATGGGAATGTGGAAAAGACAAAAGTACTACAGAGTAAGAGAAAAGGTGGGGAGAGGAGGAAGCAGTATTCTTGTCTTCATACTGTGAGCCTGGATAAAGAGATTTTAACTAGGTAAATTATAATGATGCCCTATTTAGCAGCAGCTATAAATTTCAATGTGGAAAGGGAACTGCTTTTTAGAAAAGTTAGTTTCCAAAAACATGTTTGACACTTAAGTAAAAATAAACTGTATTTTAGAATGTTATAGTCTTGAAATTATTTCTTGAAACATTACATCTTTTGTTTACTCCTACATAAAAGTTATTGGCTTAGTGGAACATGAGCACTCTGGGTTAAATATCAAATAGATCTTGACTTAATGACAACATTAAGAGAGCATACAGAATTTTCTTTATATATCCATTAAATAAAATAATAAAATGAACTCTCCTTACATTTTTGCTAGTAAGTCATATGAGATGAAGGTTTATATAAAACTAAATGGCTGCTTTGTAATAAGGAGATATTATTCCCACAAAATCTCCAGCACATAAATACATCACAATAAATGATAAAAATAGGTTACTGTTTGTTTTGACAATTCTTAATCCTGAGAGAACAAATGGTTCCTTTATCCTCTCTAACACTGAGCTAAAAGACTGTGCCGGGTAAAGTCAGAAATCCTGTGCAATGAAAAATTTACTTGAGACTTTTTACCACTTTACCTCCTTTAATTTCTTACATTAAATTTCAAACAGATATAGGATACATATATATAAATATATGTGTGTATGTATAATATTTTATGATCAAATGCTATCTCTGAATGCTCCTGAAGAGAAAAAAAGTTAAAATGACTAAAATATTTAAGATTCAAAAAATTCAGAAGCAATGGCAATGATTACACAAAGAATATGATACTGTTACATTCCAACAAAAAGCACCAAAAATTGCCATAACAATTAACTATAACAATTAAACCTGAAAACTACTTAGCTATGAAATCTCAAAATTGAAGCAGATAGTAAGATTCAACACTATTATAAAAATGCTTGCTTACATACCTCAGATGGCCCACTGCCCTGGTTCGTACTAGAGACAGAAGAATGTAGTCGTTCTGTTGACCTTGAAATCTGTCAACAGTTGTCACCTGGGAGGAAAAAAGGGGAATGTGGTAGATTTTCAAAAGCAAAAACTCATGAGAGATCATTAAAATAATATGCTAGACATAAAAAGCTTATCCTTAAAATAATCAGTCCCAAAAGAACATAACTATATAGTTGGAACTGAAGGAACAAGTAAATGAACCCTATGAAATAAACCATGGTAACTAGATTAGGCTATGTCCCTATGTCACACTTAGAGCACTCATCTTTAACTCTGGATAATGAAGTAACTATTTGTGGTTTTAATAGTCTTCCCTCTACTAGACTACTCAGCCCATGAAAGCAGGGACCATCTTTGTTCATTATATACCTAGTATCCCTTTTATCTTCTTGATATAAGAGAGAGTAACTTTCCTTATTAAGTTTTTTTTGTTACTTATAAGTAAAAGAACAGAGATAGAGATTCTTATATTTCTAAACTTTCTATATTTCAAAGTTATTAGTTTTTCATTTTCACTCTCTATATCCCTTAAGGAATGTTCCACAGCGTCTGTTCCTCCCCATTCCTTTTGTCTCCAGCTCTGATTTTATTTTACTTTCTGCTAGTTTCCATTTTATCTCTTCCTGGGTTCTTCAATTTCTTTGTTTTGTAGCCTTCCCTTACAGAAGTGGCTACTTCATTAAGCATTTTAAAATTCATACCCAAGTATGCATTCAACATTTTCATCTGTTCTAGGCCAACATGCTTTCTGGAGTATGTTATCTTATCAACTAGTGTGTTTATAAATTGAGCTTGTGCTAGTTTCCTTTTCCCCTCTATTTCACCACTGATTAAGTGGGTTTCTTAGATTAACTATGTATTAATAAAGAAGATAGGCTGGGGTGAGCACAACTGTTTCCTAAAGGCTCAGTGATTTTCACAACAGATGGTCCTCTTTTTCTCTGTTACTACAGACAGTCTTTTTTTCCCAAATATTTTTCACCTATAGTTTCCTCTGAACCAATCTGGGACCTGAAAGGCTTCTGCTCACCCCAATACCCACATCCACTGTTGAGTAGGAATGTGGCTTTTACACTTCAAAGTATGCCACTCACTTTCAGAAAGTGTGTTTTTGCTATCCCTTTCAAGACTGATCCCCTCGATTCTCTTCCCCTACATTTTCTTCCCGATCTTGAGTTACACGCCGTCTCACTAAAAGTGTCATTTGTTTTCTCCCCCTCCCATTTTCCTCTTACTTGTGGATGATTTCCAAGAAAAGATGAAAGAGCTTTATACAGCTACGTTCACAACCAAAGTCCTAATTTCTTCATTACTAATACTATATTTACATTTTGTTATTCTAATTTTTCTAACTTTTATTGATAAAATCAGGGATCTTCATTTTTATTTGATATCACTCTGTCATATCACATAAGAAACAAAAAAAATAATAAAAAAAATCCTGAGGTCTGACTATACTTGATTTTCCTTTATCCCCAAGAAAAACACTTTCTTATGCGTGTATACATGCACACAGAGACACACACACACTAAGAAGCAGTATGAATTATACCTTTGTAAAATAAGATAAAAAAATGCTACAATTCCTATTTCTATTGTAAAGGACATATATAATTAGATATCATTTACCAACAAAAAGTTTTAGAAACAGTTATTTCTGGTTACTATCAACAAAAATCTTCCATGTGATAGGTGAGACAGACATTCACAGTAAATCAACAACACTGTCAGAAGTGTCAGAGAATAACTTACAGAGTTCTTATTATTTCATTTTCTCACATATTTTAAAAGGAGATAGCAAAGTAGAACAACATAAATAACTCAAATATAAATCTTTCTATCTTGCCAACAACATGAATAAGAGAACATATTATAAAATTACCTTATTCGGTCTTCCAATCAATGGATTGCTCCCGCATCGTCTGTTGATGATGTCACGAATAAGATGCTTTTGCCCATTATACGTTGTGAGAATGCTGATCTTGTCAGCAGGGTAGCCAAGTAAGCACATGTACATAAAAAGTGCCACTACGTATTCTGCCTCTCCAAGATTCTGTAACGAAAACATCAATCAGATTGTGCATTTATTTCCCTTTATAGACAAAAATCAGGGCTTTCCAGGCTAGTGGTAAGGAATCTGCTTGCCAATGCAGGAGACCTAAGAGATGCGGGTTTGATCCCTGGGTTGGGCAGATTGCCTGGAAGAGGGCAGGGCAACCCATGTCAGTATTCTTGCCTAAAGAATCCCATGGACAGAGGAGCCTGGCAGTCCATAGTATCATAAAGAGCTGCACACGACTGAAGTGACTTAAGCATGCAGCACATACAGAGAAAACTGTTAACTAGTACAATTTGCTCGTTCATCACACCTCAAGAAGTGACAAGTTACTATCTTGGACAAGTGAATATCTCTCATAAAACTGAGCAATTAACTTATCCTAAATTAACAATGATACATGAAAATACCGTATGTGGTAATTATCTGTCCGTATTTCTATATCTATGTCTTGTTTTTAAAAAACAAAGTGGGATACTATAGATACACTTTGCAACCTGATTTTTTCATTAATATAGCATAAAAATCACTGCAGATGGTAACTGCAGCCATGAAATTAAAAGACGCTTACTCCTTGGAAGGAAAGTTATGACCAACCTAGACAGCATCTTAAAAAGCAGAGACATTACTTTGCCAACAAAGGTCTGTCTAGCCAAGGCTATGGTGGTCATGTATGGATGTGAGAGATGGACTATAAAGAAAACTGAGCATCGAAGATTTGATGCTTTTGAACTGTGGTGTTGGAGAAGACTCTTGAGAGTCCCTTGGAATGCAAGGAGATACAACCAGTCCATCCTAAAGGAGATCAGTCCTTGGTGTTCATTCGAAGGACTGATGTTGAAGCTGAAACTCCAGTACTTTGGCCACCTGATGCGAAAAGCTGACTCATTTGAAAAGACCCTGATGTTGGGAAAGATTGAAGGCAGGAGGAGAAAGGGACGACAGAGGATGAGATAGTTGGATGGCATCACTGACTCGATGGACATGGGTTTGGGTGGACTCCGGGAGTTGGTGACGGACAGGGAGGCCTGGAGTGCTGTGGTTCATGGGGTCGCAAAGAATTGGACACAACTGAGCGACTGAACTGACCTGATAGCATAAAAATTCTCCTTGTCAGTAAACCAAGTTATAATATTATTCTTAGTGGCTATTCAGTATTATATGGAATAGGTAAAGGTGTAATTAATTCCTATTGATAACATTTAGGTTGTTTTTCTTTTCCAAAATAATTTGAAGTAAAGGAAGATGTGTTGAACATTTTACCATATAAGTCTTTGCAAGTTTGTCTATTTTTTAAAGGATAAATTCATAGAAGTAAGAATATTGCTTTTAATAAGTACTAAGAATATGTCCACCACATAACTTTCCTACTAGCATTGCATGAGTATAGAATTTCCCAAACCTAACCCAACAGAGGTGAAAATATGCTCCAGTGATTTATACTTGCTATACATGTATCTTTGTGAACTGTATATTCTTGTCCTTATTATATTTTTCTATTGGCTGTTAATTGTTTGTTAAATGATGAAAATAAATTCTGTTCTAAATCAGTATTTTTCTTTATGATTTTGGATTTTGTAAGCTTAAAAAACCTTTCTCATCCCAACATTATATATTTATCAATATTTTCTTCTTTCTAGTATGTTTACTGTTTCTTTTCTTTGGTTTATATATTTTTAATCCATTTGAAACAGAAAAGTGTGTGTCGTCTGTGAAGTGGAAATCTAACTTTCCTTTATTCAGTGGTTGGCTAAATGGTTCAGTAATACTAATTCAGATAGTAAGCCAGGAAAATACAAAATAAACGTAAAAGTTTCTTGTTTTTTCTTACCTGATAAAAGTAAGGATTAGGCTCAGATTCTCCAACTCCCTGAAAATCTTCAACATTAATGAGCTGGAAGTCATAGAGCAAGCCAGCATTGGCTGTACTGAACTCCGGCAAGAGCTGCACATGGGGTAAGTTTCCTAGATTCTTATACCGCCAGTTGTAGAGGTTGCACAAGCTTTCAAAGACAAATCCCCCCAACAGGAAACATTAGCAGTGTGCATGCCCTTTTAATACGCCTAAGGGGGTTTCTAAGGAACTGGGTTCTTCCTGTTAATTTCCATATTACCTACTTTGTGCTCATTGTTTTAGCAATAATGTTTTCGGAACCTTTGTCTCCCTACCATCAAGCAAATCAGGAGACTGTATATTACAGAAATGATAACTCTATTATGTTTTCTAAGGTAAATGCTATCTTTATTCCTTAAATAAGAAAATCAACTACAAGTACTACAAGTAACTCTGAGAGGGAACCTATATATTTTATGAATAAGAATTAGTGTGTTCTCTTCTTGTTCATCTCTAGCTTTAGATTTCAAAGTGATATTAATCATATGTCTTTTGGGGCCATGCAGAAAAAGGAGGTAACAGTGAAAGGAAGCCCTTAGTTTATAAGTCACTTAAATTAATCTCAACGAATAAAATGAAGGAACTCATTTGTTCAATTCACAACCCACGCTGAAGGCAATAAAGGTATTTTCCAATTTGTAGATGTGTATCCAGGCAAGTTCCTAGATAGCAGAGAGTGCTAAGAGTCTATACAGAAGATGCTATTGAATAGTTGGATCATGGAACTGATGTCCTTAAACAGGAGTAGTATCCCTAACATCCAGTCCCCTGCTCCCTTCTCCCATTGCCCAGTCTCCTTTACCTTGCTCTGGCCCTCCCCTGGGCATCAAGGTCCACAGTAGGAACTCCAACCCTGACAAAGCGAGTGAAGAGGGACTGCTCCATGTTTGAATACTTCTGAAAGGCCATGTTCTTAATGACTGGAGGTAACTGGTGATGATCACCAATCATAATCCAGCGTTTTAGTCGGCTAAAACCATCCTGAGGATTCTAGGAATAAAAAGTGGGGAAATGGCAAAATAATTAATGTAGTACCCTGTTAATCTCTAATTCATGGCACAAGATTGTTGCTATTCACATGATGGCTTTAACTGTTTACTAATTCTTGCCATTCACCAGTTCCACAGAGAAGAATCTGGCAAATTTACAGAATGACTTGTATGGGTACCACCCACTGACAGTGTGTGAGGGAGGCTGGAAGGACTGAGAAGGCAGGCATGGACTCACCCTACACAGGGTAACCCAAAGAGGTCTGGGAGGCTTAGGTCCTAATCAGGCAAAGGGTGCACAGAAACAGATGCCCAAGCAGGGAAATAGAAAGATGTCAAATTGTATCACAATTACAGGCAGCAGAAATTATACCTTCTTTAATTTCCTACTCTATTACTTCAATTTCCTACTCTACATGTCTCCTTGTTTCTTGAAACATATTTTGATAAAATAAAAATACCAGATAACTTGGCTTTATAAAACAACTTTTGGAACCCAATTATCAATAAATTAGAGGAGCCTCTGTTCTTCAATCATGAATTCCACATTTTTTTTTTAACACTTCCATAGTAAAGACTATTGTACAATAAAAGAAAACATCCTTAAACATCATCATTTAACTAAAACATTTCAGGTATAAAATAAAGAAAAATAATGTACCCAGGGATCAAAAATAATTCCAGAAACAACTCTAAAAGAAATGAAAAAAAAGCTCGTCTTCCCTCCAAACTGCATAAAAATGTAATTTTTTTGAGAAAAATTGCTGTCTTTTCAAAACTTAGAGACAAACTATGAATTTTTATATAGTACTCCCAATAATACAAACTACTCAATAACCAGTGAATAGATTAAAGGAAGTTTATATGCTTAAAATAGAATACTAAACATCACGAAGTTAAGGAGAATACATAATCATAGCAATCAGCACCTCCAAACTCTAGTTTTCTGATTCCACCCTCCAGAATTCTTAAACCTCTACTTTGTCTCAATTTCAGTATCTTACCTGTAGAAGAAGAGGTATAAAAGTTTCTATCTCCAGAATCTGAGCAGCTTCCTCCATTAAAATGTTGTCATACTGAGAAATGGAGAAAAAGAAAGCTTGTGAAACAGACAGTTTGAAACCCAAACAGCTACCACCATGACTGTAATAAGCATCCCCAAACCTCTCAAATAATTCAGATAAAAATAACATACAAATTATTCAAACAGAAAGTTCATGATCTTCTTTACCACTGTGCTTGAATACTCATTTCCAGGAATGTTAGGCACTGTGTATCTATAAAATAATGAAAAATCAAGTCTTGCTCCAAACGAAGGAAATTTCATTCTTTGTGAATCTTCTATCTGCTCCATTTCTTCTAGATTTATTCTCCTCAGGTTTTATCTTTCCCTTCCTCTTCTAATTCTGATTGCTATTTATAGTATGATATCCTATTCCTCATAAAATACCTTCTTTGAGACTCTAAGCACAAAGTAGACTTCCTTTGTTTTCTATTTTCAAAGTTTTCTCCCCTGATTTTTTTTCAAGGAAGTGGATGGTAGGGGGAGTATATTTACTCTTAATGCTTAATTAACTTTTTTTCTTTTAAGTTAATTGTTTATATATCCTCTGGTTTCTGTGCTGGAGAAGGAAATGGCAACCCACTCCAGTATTCTTGCCTGGAGAATCCCAGGGACAGAGGAGCCTGGTGGGCTGCTGTCTATGGGGTCGCAGAGTCAGAGACGACTGAGGTGACTTAGCAGCAGCAGTTTTTGTGCTACTCATTTTTACCAAAATATGCTTGTATTTGTTCAAGACTGGGAGCTGGATTTCTATTGGACATGATGAAATTTAAGGCTCAATTCTGTACTGTTTTCTAGTGAAATTACCTTAAGTTTTAGGCATGTGGGTAGGTATCTTCTCTAGCTCTATCTGATGCTAAATTTCCCTATTACAATGATTAGTTAGGTCATCCTGGTGGAAACCTAGGAGGAGGGGGTTCAAAGAGTCATATTTTCTCAGAAGTTCCCACGTGGGGTCTCAAGGTGATAGACACAATATGGAGAACAGAATGGGAAAAGCTCAAAGATGACAGCTTAAAGAGACTCCTTCCTGAGAAACCACTCTGAAAATCTAAAGTGATTTAACTTATAAAAATATATCTATAGCTCCTGTTAAAAAGGAGATTTTAATTGCAAAGCAAAATTATGATACAACTATACTGGGTATATTGAGGAAGGAAAAGAGTACACAAAAATGCTTGCATGTCTCCTTGGAGACAACACAGAATCAAAAGACAATGCCTAAAATGGAAATTTAGCATTTTTTATTGATATAAATGAAAAGGACAAAGGAAATATTAAAAGAGTTGAAAGACTAGATAACTGGGGAGTGGGGAGGGATACCCTCAGCACTCACAGTATCTATCTTACTAGCACAGTGTAAGAAAATGATTAATGAAAATGTGATAAGCTACAAGTAATGTTTTGTAGATTAGGCAAGTGAACAGGTGCATGAGAGCATAAAATGCTCAGTTTAGATTGTATCATTTCCCTGTGTTGTGAAAAGTAATATGCTTTAATAGCAAATCCAAAGTATATTTTATGTGTCAGCCCAAAGCAAGAACAAAATATTTAGGTGCAGAATTTTCACTAATTTGCAAAAGGTAAGTTCACACCACTAGGTTAAGTTCACACTACCTTTTAATAAATTATCATATTTGTCCTACCTTCTAGCTGAGGAAACTTTAATCCAAGATTGCAACAATTCTATCACCTTGAATTTATTTAGCACTTATCTTCCAGTGACCTCATAAACTTAAAAAGTCAGCTATATTCATCCATAACAAGTGTTTTGCTAACTTTGAATTCAAACCAGTATACAAAACACTAATAACATCAGATAAACCAGCTGGAGGGAAGTTAAATGATTTGCATTAAAATCAGAGCTTAGTCAGTACCACTAGCAAAGTCACAAAGTGTCTGCAAACTCAAATTTACTGATCAATTATTACGTTACATTTCAACTGAGCGACAAGTAACAGGCTGTCTTTACCCTTGGCTCTCCAGTCCTTATCCTGAGATGGAGTCATTTAAATATTTTGGTTGACAGTCTAAACAAGTGTTTCCATCTCCTCATACAGAACGCTTTTCATTTACTGAATGAACAAATAACTGCAGTGGATGAGTGCTTAAAAGGTAAATAAGGCAAGCATACAGATTTCTAATAGGTGAAAAACACTGTCGAATGTTTTTATCAAGTTTTTAGTTCTGTTTGGAGATTCTTTTAACACAGTGAAAGTAAGTTAATTTACCTTAAAAAGTATTAGAAGTTATTTAGATAGTCATATGGCTATAATGTTACTTTAAAGACATATTAATGCATCTAATAACTAAATTTAGAAAAATTAGATTTATGACAGTTTACTAATCGTATAAACATGGGAGACTATTATCACTTTAGAAACATTTTAAAGTAATTATACATGCAAACTTCAGTAAGAAGCAAACATTCAAGGGAAAAGGCCAAGTACTAAGGAGAGAAGAGAAAAGAAAGGAACTAACAGCTGCACAGATGAATTAAGGAACTAAAATACAAGTCTTTACCTTGAAACCTAACTTGACTAAATCATGTCGTTTTAAGGCAGCATGAGTACAGGTCATAGCAATGATTTTGGCTTCTTTCACCAAAAGGTATTTAGATCTGTCTAGTCCACTTCGAAGCAGTTCAGAGGCTCTGAATTCCTATGGGAGTGGGGAAACAATGAGATACTTGTTTTAGGAAAATCATGCATACGTTCAATAATCCAGTTTATGAGACTTTATGTACAACCTTAATATAAATATCTCGGTGGTGCCAGTAGTAAAGAACCCACCTGCCAATGCAGGTAAGACGTGAGATATTTGATCCCCGGGTTGAAAAGATCCCCTGGAGGAGGACATGGCAACCCACTTCAGTATTCTTGCCTGGAGAATCTCATGGACAGAGGAGCCTAGTGGGTTGCAGTCCATAGGCTTAGAGAGTCAGACACAACTTAGCTGCAGCAGCATAAACTAAGCCTATCATCCAACTCGATGAACATGAGCTTGAGCAAGCTCTGGGAGTTGGTGAAGGACAGGGAAGCCTGGCGTGCTGCAGTCCATGGGGTCACAAAGAGTCGGACCCGACTGAGTGACTGAACTGAACTGACAGAACAATTCTGTCCATGATTAATAAGTTACTAATTAAGTTCAAATAATAACTGATATTAAAGCTACAATTTGGACTGATTTTTTTGTATAAGGTAAAATATTTACTGTATCAACAAGAATACTGAATATCGATCACCCTTGTACCTACAGGAAAACAGACACTATGTCAAGCATTCATAATGAAAGGAATTTACTGCAAGGAACCCATTATGCAGGTGATGGAGGAGTAGAAAAGCCAACCAGCAAATGGTGAAGTAACCCAGAGATTGGCAACAGCAGAATATTATGACCATCTGTAGGCTGCTGCTGCTAAGTCGCTTCAGTCGTGTCTGACTCTGCGATCCCATAAACGGAAGCCCACAGACAGAAGCCCACCAGGCTTCCCCGTCCCTGGGATTCTCCAGGCAAGAACACTGGAGTGGGGTGCCACTGCCTTCTCCGGTAGGCTAGGAAGGATAAAGAGGAGGAAGTGTTATCTAAGCCCAGAACCTGAGGTATCATTATAAGCTGGAACAGCAGTGGACCAGGTCAGCAGAAACTGGAGTCATGTAAGGGATGAAACCCCAGGCAAGAGAGCTGGTGGTGAAAAATCCTAGCTTCCTTCTTTCCTCTATTTTTGTCACATTTCTCATTGGCTAAACCCAGCCAGAAGTCAGCTGACATGAGAGGCTGGGAAATCAAAACTCCAAGGACCAGTCTCAGTCCAGACCATGGCAGAGGATCCCAGAGCAGAGTAGGGGAATTGACAATAGATGGATGTAAGGAGTAAACGAGCCATGCAGAGTACCTAATATCAAGTTTTATCAAGTCTGAACATTATGTCATACTTATGTCAGACTTTTAAACATTTGTTTTGGTTTATTTATTTTTAAATAAAGCATCACAGGCACAGGTGGAGGTACCCTATATTTCCTTCTTCCCACTCTCTCCCCTGACAGCTATTATTATAAATTATACGTTTTTATCCTTTTATATTCTATTTATGTAATCATAAGCATACCACAACACAGTTTTCCAGGTTTTACAATTTTATTTATCATTATCATACTACATATATACTACATATGTATATAATTATATATTTATTATTCTGTACTAACCATTCATCCATTTCTATCCACCTACTCACACCATGTGTCAATGTTTACTGAATATTTACTATCTGCCAGATATCGTCGTAGGAAGTAGGGATAAAATCATATCTAAAAGGTACAAAGACTTTTCAGAAGAGATGATCTTTGCCCTTTTAATCTGAAGTAATCCTAAACCTTCTAACTGAGAGGAACGTGAGTCTGAAATGTGGTCCTTTTACAGTATTGCTGTGGTCTTCTAGGGATGTTTCCAATAAGGAATGAGAAAACTAGGAAGCATCCCAGGGACCTGGGTCCCAAACATTCTTCTCTGTCCCCTGTGTATAGCCGTGATTCTTATTTCATCTTAATAATCAGGAACATCTTGGATAACACAGCAACCTCACTTTTTGCCCACCAGTCAAAGGCATAAAGAATTTAGAATGGCCAAATTCCCATTCAAGGAACTACTGTCAAATCTCCTTAAAAAAAGCATTCCTTTCTTAAATACGAATACTTTCAAACCAGGAAAAAAAAAAAAAAAAGGAAATTCAATTCATACCATAATTTTTACTTATTTCTTCAACATGCTTCTAATAATTCCACTTAAAAGTAATAATCTTGTTTGCTAGATTTGAATATTCTACTTACTTAAAAAAAAAAAGAAAACCAGCTAAGCTTAACACCTTTAAAAGAAAGTAAAAAGAACTTGAGAATCCTTACCTCAAGCTGAGTAAAGATCTTCTTAATATGCCTGAAACATCCTTCAGCAATTTCCATGTCTTCTTCATAAGATCGGCCTTTAAAAATGGGTTGAGGGGCATTTGCAAAGTACTCATGAAAAGGGAAGAAAGCGGAGACTTCAGTAATATCTGGCATCGCGTTACTTTTATTTTTCACTTTGCTGATATACTCTTCCCAACGAGACATTACCTGTAAGAAAAAGAGACCTGAGGTTAAATTGGCCAGCCCTTATGTTTTAGATGGACTTCCCTGGTGGCTCAGTGGGAGAGAATCTGCCTGCCAGTGCACGAGACTTGGATTGATCCCTAAATTGGGAGGATCCCTTGGAGAAGGAAATGACAACCCACTCCAGTATTCTTGCCTGGAAAATCCCATGGACAGAGGAGCCTGGTAGGCTACCGTCCATGGGGTTGCAAAGAGTTGGTGTCCAAATGACTGAGTGACTAAACAACAACGTTTTAAATAATAAAATAACAAAAATGCGCTTAGTCCGGTCTTCTCTGGAGGTCCAGTAGGAAAAGGAAAAGAAAAGCAATCTTTGACCCAACCAGACTATTTCTTATCCAAGTCACTGACAAACTGCTCTTCTTTTATAAAAGTAAACTTCAAGACTGTAGGGTAAAAAACCCTTAAAACATGTACAGATGGGAAAGAACCCTAGAATCATCTCATGGGACTTTTTATCTCAGATGTTTCAGACTTCCCATGCATATTCAAAACAGTTTATGATCGATGATCCAAAAAGCCCTCTTTGAACAAAGAAATTCCTTATTTTTTCACTATCTCAGTTTCTTTCCATATATGGTTAAGTCCAGCTCTAGTAGCTTTTTAATCAATTTAGTACTTGTCAACTCTTCTCCTAGATCTTCAAAATTTTTTGAATTCTCTTTAGTATACATATAAAAAACTTCTGGTTAAGCTGCCTATGTATTTGAAAGCTCATTTTATGACTTTTTGGGTATAGATAGTTTAAATATATGCTGGTGTAAATGTTAACTATGACCCCATTCAGTTCCTACTTAATTTTTGTAATTCTCTCAGTTTTTCCGTTATTACTTCAGTGTTTGTCAAACTGTGGTCCTTAGGCAGAATGTCTGAGAAGCTAAATAAAAATGTAGATTCCTGGATATCACACTGTATTAAAAGAAAGTCTCTGTGGACAGAGCTTGAGAATTTTCCTTTTCAACGATTTTCCTAATGTGATTATTGTGTGTTGAAAATTGTTGATGTACACTGTGAGGCTTCCAGTTCATATTTCTCAAATTTATTAGTTAGGCCTCAATAATTTATGTCACTTCTACTACTCTTAAAAGTAGTTTTCACTAAGAGCCTGGTGATTTTTATCTTGTGACAAACACGCACCTAAGCATGATCATTACTCCATTATCCAAAGTTCTGAAGAGGCCAAAATGAAGATAACTTTGCAACACCATGTATCTGTCCCGTGTTCCATAGGAACCATGAAATATACTCATTTTGAATGAACTCAACTGGTTTATCAGCTTATAATGAGCATAAACTTTTTTTCATATACATTTAAAAATTTCAACACTGTGATTTATACCTAAAATATGCAAATAGCATTAGTACAAAGAGAACAAATAGAGTTATACAAAAATTTTCATTATTTTATGTTCAGTCCATTTAAAATTACTAGTAAACCAAGTAAGTATTAAAATTTTATGTTTATTCATTTTATTTGGCTGTCTATTTCTCATTAATTTTCACACTCCCAAAATTAACTCTAACAAAAGCAAAAACATACCTCCAAATTGAAGTCAAAGAATTTTTAACTTAAACTCCTACTTTGAAATCAATTCTATAACAAAATGTATTTTTGGAAATTTAAACAGAAAATATGCTTTTCTTTATTCCTTGATTAATATGCATATTAAAAGTAAGTTAAAAACTGCATCTGTTACCACTGGGTAGCTAGACTATTTAGTTATATTTCTATAGTAATGAAAAAAAAATGAAAAAATAAAAAAAAGAGACTAGAAACTTTGTCAATAACAAAAAAGGAGAAGAAAAAAATTTAAAAGTAGCAACACTGGCCTTTCACTGAATGAGTCATCAAGTTATTTAGCAAAGAAAATTGAAGACAATAGGAGACAAAACATTTAACATCCACAAATATAGCTTTGGCAACAGCATATATTTTAATCTACTCGAAAAAATAATTTTCAAGAAAGGATCTCCAGAACCCGTCCCAGTTTCTAAATAAAGAGTATATTCCAATAAAGTATGATTTAAATATCTTTAATCTCTTATACCTGATACAAGAAGAAATAGCCCGCAGTTTCACAAGTGTATGAAGCATCTCCTGGAACCCCTAGACTCTTCTGCAATCGTTTGACTTCTTCTAAAAGTTCTATTCTTCGAGCTAGGACATAATTAACTCTTCCATACCTAAAAATTTCAATTAAGTAAAAAAGCAAAATTATATTATGAAGACACTTTCAAGGAAATTGTCAGCAAAATATTTAAGAAAATCATAACAGAAATAATAAATGGGCAAAGAAAATAAAAGGTAGAAAACATAGCTTACATTTACTAGGTAGCATTGGTATAAAATAACTCAAGTGGTATTTCTTTAGTTATTTGGTACCAAAGCTACTTAAAATCTACTGCTGGATCAAGGATGTTGTGCAAATGTGTTGGTGGTCTGTGAGAAAGGAAAATTAACTATATTATTAAACACCTTTAGTTCAGCTATCTTTTCTTTTTTCTTCATAAAAAGACCGTTGCAAAGAAGAAAACACCATAGTACATTCAAGTGCTAGTTCATCTCGTAACAAACCAGAATATAGTTTACAAACTGGCTAACTCTGAATACCACTATCATAAAAGGAGGTTAGCTCTAAAACTTTTGAAATGTAATTTCAAAATTTATTTGCTTATTCTTTGGCATTGAACACAGCTTGGCATCTGGTCCAAATAGGTTCATAAATATTTGCTGAATGTGTAAGAAAACTGAAATTTGGAGAGTACCTGGCCCAAAGCTAGGTAGTTAAGGAAAAAAAGGGGAACCAGAACTGGATCCCAAAGCCTGTGCAAATTCTTCCCACCATAACAAAGCGCCTGCTACAATTCCTTACCACCAAAAAGCAGCAGCAGCAGCAGTATACAATGGAATCCTATGTAACATTTGCTCAAGTATTCTGTAAATCTAAAACTATATTAAAAAGTCTCAATTAATTTTAAAACGGGAAAGCAACGTACAGGAATACTTCATTTTATTGGGCTTCACTTTACTGTACTTTGCAGATACTGCGTTTTTTACAAATTGAAGGTTTGTGCCAACACTGCATTTAACAAGTCTACCACTGTCATTTTTCTCCAACAGCATTTGCTGTCTGTATCAAATTTTGGAGATTCTTGAACTATTTCAAACATTTTCATTATTATTATATTTGTTATCTGTGTTCTGTGATCTCTGACATTATCACTGTAACCACTTTGGGGTGCCATGAACCATGCCCATGTAAGATGGCAAACTTAACTGATGAATGAGCATGCTCTGACTACGTGTTATGCTCCATCAATTGGTTATTCCCTCATCTTTTTAATTATGACAAAGAGAAAAATGAAATAATTGCACAATCAAATAAACACACACATTACTAATAAGGCCTGGAGCTTGACTTACCCATCAGAAAGCAAAAAGAGTTTTTCCCCAAGAAAATTGGTAGTACCAGAAATCACTTTAAAAATTCTACTTCTTTTCTATTATAATATTCTCTAAAAACTATAAATTATATTGCAATACACTTATAGTTACAGTACTTAGCATTTCATCAGCCTGAATACATTCACTGAAATCTGGATTAGCAGATTTTTAGAGTTGAGTCCACTTAATAAGTTAGGTTCAACAAGAAGAAATACCCACGGGAAGAATTCAGAAGCATTACCAGCTGTTCAAAAATTAAGAATCCAGAGCCCTAAGTAACTTAAGGTGTGTTGATCTTGCCCTCTGACTTTTTAGAAGCTAAAAAATATTTGGTGAGCTCTTTAATATAAGAACTCTAAATAAATGCAACGTAGTAATTTAATACTCTTTTAAGTTCTTTTGATGTCTATAACCAATTTAGTAATGATTACAAAAGTAATGTTCAATAGTCAAAGGCTGTATTAATTATGTACAGCTGTTAATTATGTCTATGTCAGAAATCAAGCTGTAAAAACGAGTTTAATTATAAATGAAACGAGCTGTTTTTTATACAGCAACTTTGAAGGAAAAACCAAAATACTAATAGCAGAAGAAATCTGACTTGTAAAATTTTAGTCACTTTATGTCATATTAACATAAAGTCCAGCTAAACTGGCAATAAATTCCTGAAATAATACTTGCAACCCCAAAGCTTATACAATCACTAATCTCCAATTGCATTTTGTTAAGTGAATCTACCTAATTGGGCCCAGATTAAATGAAATTAAATGTCTAGATGAAATGTAAAAAGCAATTGTGTAAAGTTGTATAGTTTGGGTTTGGCAATGTTGACTTTAGTAAACAGAAAGCAAATGGAAATCTGCAATTTAAAAAAGATGAACAAGATAACTCTTGTTCTGAAATAACCATGTGTTTGAGGGGAAAAATGACATAAACATGTAGAACTCGAGCAGAGGGAAATCAATGACCAGACTTTGGGGTCAACCTAGTATACCTATGTAGGTTATGCTAAAACCCTTCAGAATTCAGTTGGATTATTCACTGCTCTCTTTCCTGTTGTTTTTTTCTTTATTAAAGAAAAGGAGGAGAAGGTTAAAAATTCTTCGTATACTATTTCAAAACTCATCCCTGTTTGCTCACCTGCTGAAATCTTTCTCTGTCTCCAGCTCTTCTTCTCCATGACCAAGACGCAGGAGGTGGCGCTCGTCAATGTCTAAAGCCATGATTTTCTCAAACAACTGGTTCAGGGCCTGAAGAACAAAAAAAAGAACGAGTGAGTTTTAAAGAATCAGTAGGCTCCTTTAAAAGTAACAAAAACTAATGATCACAAGGGTAGAAATGAATGAGTATTGCCCAGTGAGATCAGAAGGAAACATATTAGGTCATTTATAATTTAAACGAAATAGTGTTTTTATTGATTTGTGATAATGCAGTATATGTATGTGTAGTCAAATAATAACTGGAAATCATAAAAAGTCATCTGTCTATTACATCTCTGATAATTTATGAAAACATAAGGCTCTGGCTCAGTTTCTATTTCCCTCAAGTAGTAATAATTACTAAAATAATTAACAATCACATCAAATTTCACTTTACTCAACAAAATTTCTATGAGTTGCAGAAAACTGGAAGGGTTTTGTGGCTGGGGAAGGCCTCCCAGGAGGTGTGCTGGTAGAAGGCATCAAGAGGACCTCGGAGAGGAACCCAAAGTGCAGCACTCAGATCTTAGGCTGAGAGTCTAAATCAGCTCTTGACACAATAAGGAGCAGAGCACTAATTGTAAACTGTTCTGATGAAAGACATTTACCCATGAAATGTTCATCTTTGGGGCTTCCTGAAATCCTAGCACTTAATATCTGAACATCCATAGTCACAAGGTTTTGTAGAAAGGCAAACATTTCATTGCATTTAAAGATACACTAATAAAAATGACATTTAAAAATCAGCCCCCATTCAAATATTTCTCTGAATTTACCACTAGTCTAGCCCTGACCATGAAGTCCATAGCCAGTCTTGTAAACATCCAAGCTATAAAGTATCCAGCCATCTTTTACTACCAAAATTCTAGCAATTAGAGCTCAGAAACTGATGAGATAAAACAAAATTTTCTGAAAAAATAATTCACACTATCCAAACTCTTAATATTCTCCATCTAAAACTTGAGATACAATAGATCAGACCACATGGCATTACTCACTATTTAAACCTTCCCTATCTAAACTTATGAACCACATAGATTTAGAGGGCAAAAAATACTCGCACATGGCAATCTCAGAAAAAACTGTAAGATTTCATCATGAATTAAAGCGATGTTGGAGAATGGCTTGAATCACATATTCAAACCAAGATCTGGTATACAAACTCTGAAAAATAAACAATTTGTATTAAAGAGGATGATTTGATTATCAGAGGATCAAAGACATCTTTGGCTATTTTTGCAAAATAACATCATCTCTAAAACAGTGCTACACAAGTCAGTCATAAGTAGAGGATACTACAGAAAGTCATTATCGAGTTATGACAAAATTTGTTTAAAAAAAAAAAAAACCAGTGTGTTAAAACAATACACGAATAATATCTTACTCATTCTAAGAAGTTGAAAATAGGTAAAATTATTACAGACTAAATTTCATTAAACAGCAGAAAGAAAAAGTCTTTACACAGTTTGCTTCTTTTATCAAGATAAAGTCTCAATTACCCTCTCCCCTGCACAATTTTAGTATACCATGCCAGTTACTTACAAACATTAAAGATAAGAAAACAGAGTGAATGAATTGGATGGACAGTTAATAGTTTTAACATTCTGGGATTAAAAGTTGATGAATAACAGAATAAATAACATTGAACATTCTAAAAACCCAGTGCTTCTTCACAGACCAGTTTAAAAAAAAAAAAAAACTAGTGAACCGAAAGCACTATTTTTAATATGTATTCAGAGAAAACAAGTACCTTTGGCACAGACTACTGTGCAAGTTTCACAACATGTTTCAGAAGATTCTGAGAGCTGCCTGTCACATTTACATGAGAATTAATAAATATTACTTGTTCTTCCTTATTTCTATGACAGCTTTAGAATAAATACTCTGGCACACATATAAAGATCATTTTTCATCCATTATTTACAAGAAAGGAGTTTGTTTTTCTTGTTTTAGTTATTTATAAAGCGTCAGTTGCTGAGTCGTGTCCAACTCTGCGACTCCATGGACAGTAGCCTGCCAGGCTTGTCTGTCCGTGGGATTCTCCAGGTAAGCATACCGGAGTGGGTTGCCATTCCTTTCTCCAGGGGATCTTCCTGACCCAGAGATTGAACCTGGGTCTCCCACATTGCAGGCAAATTCTTTACCAGCTCAGATTCTTTACCATCTGAGCCATAAGGAAGCCCCAGCCATTTATACATGCTTTATGTATTGGACCAGCAAACTCAAACAGTCCACCCATGTAATACACATATTCATATGTATACTTCATAGGAACTTAAAATTCAATCCAGTGTCAGTATGATATAGGTTCAGTCTTTTAGGAATATCCATTCTAGTAGCAGAAAAATACTACTAGCAAGGGGTAATGTTTTTAAAGAAAAAGGTCTAGCTAAGAATGGAAGATGGGGGGAAAAAGTCAATTACCACGTATCCAAATATTCCTCTCAGCTTTTCCACATGTGGACTGCCTCTATTAGAACGGTCTGGTCATAATCAGTGATAATCCAAGATTAATTCAACAACAAACACTATGGCCATCAGCCTTTGCTGGTATGCTGTGTGCCCATAATCAGGTTATCATATATGCAGAAATCTACACTGTGCTTCCATGCATCTCCTGTTCCATACATGCACATCCACTTCATACTAGCATGTGCACACATGAGCACACATGTACACACACATTCCCTTTTTCTTACCTGATTAGAATGAGTAACAATCAGAGTCCTCTGCTCTGGGAAATTGTGGTAGATGTTGGATATAATTTGAACTGCCACATCTGTTTTTCCTGTACCTGGTGGGCCCACAACCTAAAAAGCAGATGAACACATAGCAAACTACTGAATTACCACAATGTTAGAAAAAGAACATTTTAAACCTGAAAGATGAAACAAGTTAAAAAATTTGCTGGGTAAATTCAATGCAACACGGAGAAGGTAAGAGTTAGTGCACTTGAAGATGAATCAATAGAAATCAGCCATCCTGAATAAAAAGCAGAAGAAAAGATTCATGCCTTCATGAATCTATGGGGCAATATTAAAAGGTCTGATATCCTTGAAGTTCTAGAGAGGGGGAAAAGTATACAGTGTAGAAAAGTATTTAAAGAAATAATGGCTGGAAATTTCTCAAATCTGGCAAAAGACATAAATCAACAGATTCAAGAAGCTCACTGAAGCATAAACAGAATAATACCAAAGAAATCTACGACCAGACATATAATAATTAAATGGTTGGAATCTAAAGACAAAAATAATCTTAATAGTAACTAGAGAAAAATGATATATTACATATAGCAAAAAGACATTTCAGATAACTGTGCACTTCTCATCAGTACCATGGAAACCAAAAGGAAGTGGAATCACATTTTTAAAGGGCTAAAGAGAGAAAACTATCAATGAAAATTCTATGTCCAGTGAAAAATATTTTAAAGAACGAAAATGAATTAGAGATACTCTTAGATGAAGGAATACAAAGGTAATTCATTGTTAGCTGATCTGTTCTTCAAATTGGTAAAAGAAATTCTTCAGACAAGGGAAACGACACCAGGGAATTCCATGGTGGTCCAGTGTTTAGGACTCTGCGTTTCTACTACTGGGGGCCTGGGTTCAATCCCTGGTCAGGGAAGTAAGATCCCACATGCTGCACAGCAAAAAAAAAAAAAAAAAAGGAAATGATACCAGAGGATACTTAAGATATCAGGAATAAAGGATAAATGGTAAATGTAATAGACTATTCTCCTCTGGAGTTCTTTAAAATATGTTTGATGTCTGTAATAAAAAATTTTAATATTGTGTGACAGTATTTTCAATGGATTTACAGGTAAAATATATGGCAACTACAACATAAAATGGGAAGGTAAAGGGACTTACACGGAAGCAAGGATCCTCCATTCAATTTAAGAGACAAAATATTGATTCTAAGTAGGCTGTGAAAACATATATGTATATTATAATTCTCTAGAGTAGCCATCAAGAAAAATTATACAAGAGATATAAACAAAATAGATAAGTAGAAATGAAACACTTAAAACTACTGAAATAACTCAGAAAAGGGCAGGAAAAGGGAAATAGGAGCACACAAAAAGGGAACAATCATAAAAAAGAAATAATAAAACAGGAGGCTTAAATCCAAACACATCAATAAGAACATTAAATGTAAATGGACTGAACACACCAATTGAAAGCAGAGACTTCAGAATAGAGGGAAAATGAAATGCCCATACATATGCTGTCTACAAGAAACTCACTTTAAATATAACAGGTAGGTTAGAAGTGAAAGGACAGTAAAAGATTTGTCATGTAAACACTAATCAAAGAAAGTTGCATTGGCTATATTAATATCAAAGTAGGCTTTAGAGCAAAGAAAGTTACCAGTGATGAAGACAGACATTATACATGACAGAAGCATCGATTAACCAATAAGACACAACGACCCTGAAAGGGTACGTACATCTCCATAAAGCTTTAAAACACATGAAGCAAAAACTGACAGAACTCAAAGGAGAAGCAAATTCACAACTGCAGTTGGAGAGTTCAACACTCCTCTGTCAAGGACAGAGGAGTACTGAGCAGCAGCAACAACCAAATGGCATACAGAGGACACTCCACTCAAGACAACAGAGCACATATTCAAGTGCACATGGAATAGTCACCAACAGATCATGTTCTGGGCCATAAAACAAACCTTACTAAATTAAAAAAATGAAAATTACAGAAAGTATTCAATATGCTCTCTGACCATAATGGATATAGACCAGGAAACCAGTAACTGGAAGACAACAAGAAAACCTCCCAATACCTAGAAATTAAACACACTTCTAAATCAGTGTCAACAGAACTTTTCTGCAAAGAGCCAGCAAATAAACACTTTATGCATTGTGGCAGCATAAAAAGGCTATAGGTAGTACATAAACAAATGGCCATAGCTCAGTTCTAATGTAACATTTTTTATGAACATTGAAATGAGTAGTGTCCAATGACATAAGATGCCACAATTACTTATAAATACTTAATTCAATTGGGTTTCTGTGCTTAAAAATGGAATATAGTCTGAAAATCTGATGCTTACTTCTAGTCTGAATCCATTTAAGAACTAGTAGAACAGTAATTCTCTTACCATAGTTAGCCCAGGCTGCATTCCAGCACGGATGGCCTCTATCTGTGTATGAGTGAACTGAATTGTATTACTGCAAATGAGAGTGGATAAGAAATTGGTTAAACATGAAGATGGATGATGTTAATAAGAATTTAGACAAGGAGAGGTCTGGACATGTGCTCTGTATTTGTCCCTGGTCTCCCAATCTCTTCTCCTCCCACCCGAGCCCTTTCTGTGCTGTGCGTGTGCAACAAAAAGTACATAAAGACATACTCTTAACAAATTTTAAATGCACAGAACAGTATTGTTAACCATAAGCACAATGCTGCACAGCAGATCACGTGACTGACCCAGTCTTTCTGAATGACTTTCTTTACCTCTGCCCCTCCACAGACCAATTAAAACTGAATCAATCTTGTGGAAAGAAAAGACGACAGATATTTTTCAATATGGTTAGCCCAGATCTTAACTGGAGTGTCAAAGTACTGGTTCCCCATCTAACACCAAACACAGTGCCACGTTATTACTCATGGCACACGTGCACCAGGGTAGCTGTAAATGCACGACATGGTCGTGAAGTGACAACCTGGGTCACACTCAGGCAGATGCTAATATTTCTTGTTCATAGCACCTGAAAATGTTTCTTTTTGAAATATTACAGAATGGTCAAAAATGTCTGAACTATTGAGTCAACTAACAGAAGAAAACTAAAGAGGGTCCAGAAACAGAAGTTTCTTAAAATTTTCAAAGAATCAGAAAAACTTTTAAATATTACTAACCCATGTGAAATAGCAAACTATTATCTATTACTAGAATTAGCAGAGGCAGTGAAATTACCGTTTGGGTTGGTTGTAAGGATAAGGACCTCTATTAGGAATAACATGAGGTTCGACAATTAAAGTTTTTGCCTCCTCAGTGTCTTCATCTTCCCCGTCTACATCTTTCCGCTTCTTCCCCTTTCCACTTCTTACTGGAAAAGTTATCCTACAAGACCAAAACCTTTGTTTATTTTCACAATTAACAACGATTTGCCAAGTAACTGTCTCATGCATGACATTGTACAGAGGACAGTAATGAGCAAGAATCATTTATGGTTTAAAGGAATTTACTCTCTGCATATAAATTTCAAAAAAGTAGATTTAAAAGCACTGAAATGTGGTTACAGGTATTTAGATTAAGAAAAAGGCCATCTGATTAAGGGAGAAATCAAAGAAGAAACATTTATCTAATTTTTTTTCCTATGGGAAATAACTTTTTTTTAACTGGGATAATATTCCTATAAAAGTCACCATTTTAAAAGGTTCAATTCAATCGGTTTTAGTACATTCACAAGGTTGTATAGTCATTACTACTCTAAAGCCAGAATATTTTCATCACTCCAAAGGAAACTCCATGTCAATTAAGCAGTCGCTCTGTATTCCAACTCAAACCTAGCTTCTGGCAATCAGTCTACTTTCTGTTTTTATACCAGACTATTCCGGTCATTTTGTGTAAACTGAATCATATAGTATTTGTTCTCTTCTGTCTAGCTTCTTTCACTTAGCATAATGTTTACAAAAGACAATTTACATACTTACAGCATATTCACTGTAAAGTGCTTTACACATTGTTCTTCATTTAATCAGAAAAGGCTTTATGGGAAAGATAGTATCTAAAATGAATTTCAAAAGACATTCCAGGAAGAAACAAACAGCCAGTTCTAGAGAAGTTTAGGATACAGTAGAGAAAACTAGAGAGGCTAGACTGGCATCTGGTTATGACACCTCTGGAATATCAAGCCTTTAAGGCAGAAGTTCTTAGCCTGGTGTCAGGGATACCCCAGGAAGCAACTTCCCATAGGTACCTGGTGGAGAGTCAATGAAAACTCTTAAGATTAAACTAAAAAGTTAATTCTCTATTTGTACTTTTTCCAGTCTTTGTTCACATTCTGAAAAAAACAGATTAAAAAAAAAGCTAAGAACCAAAGAAACTAAGAGGTCAGTTTTCATCAGACAGTGGAATGACTCTAGCAGTAGGCATCATGTAATGGATTTAAGAAAGGAGACAAGGGGCAGGAAAGACACTACCATTACAAAGACTGAAAGTGTTGAGGGTTTAGAGAGGGAGCCATCAGGACTGACATTTGAAAAAAAAAATGTATCCTTAAGGCAGAATCTGTAAGACACAGCAGGAGTGATGGGAATAGAAAGGTTAAAAAATAATGCTGAGATTTCAGTTGATTTTGCCATTAACAAGATTAGAGACGTATGGAGGAAGACTAGGTTTGAGAACTAAAAAGGGTACATGTTTTTAATATGTATAATTATTATATTTATATTTAATGGTTAATTAAAAGCTATATGTTCTAATTTGCAACTAAGAAAGTAATTAAATCCTTTGCTAACATCCCAAGTTTACCTAGTGCTTTGCCACTAATTCATATGATGGAATTCACGAAGCATTCAGTACTTCAGGTACTCTGTTCTTTTTTTTACTAAAACTAATCCAAAGCTCCTTTAATTTTGAGTATAACAATATTATTAATATTTAAAATTGTGAAAGCAAATAGGGTTAAAAGAAGAATTTTTCCCTAAAAAGCAAGAGTTCAAAATCACGTGGCTCTTTATATTAATTAGGACTTATTTCTTCAGTCAAAGGCCACAAATATATCTATATAATACTCTTCAAACTGATTCCTTGTAAGACAAAGGCTACTTTTACTGTGGTCTTAAAATAGCTACTACACAAAGAATTAGAAATAGAGTCTAATAAAATAAATTTATCCCAGTGATTATATGGGGAAGGTGAAAACTACCCAAACAAAATCTAGATATGATACTTAAAGCTTACTTTAGCTACAGTCCTGATGGCCTCACTCAGAATGACTACAGAAAGCTTGGAAAGGAGTATATCCAGTTTTGACTTTACCTGAAAGGGGGTATCTGTAGAGCTGGGTCATCCACAGTTACTTTAACATTATGACCAGGAAAGCTGGCTTTTAAGTGTTCAATGGAGAGAAATGTATCATTGAAATCAAGGGTGGCAATCTGATTGGGCATTTTGGAATAATGTGCACTACTTGGATCCCCATAACCTAAAATGATGTCATGCAGCCAGTCAGGTACCACACAATCAGTATTCATCAGGTTCCGGATAGTCTCCAGCACAGCCTGTCAGTAAGACGACAAAAATTGAATTGTAAGGAAGACATCTCAAACATTTGCACTTCAGTGGAATGTAGAGCTGGCTGCACTAATCCAGAATTCCCAAGTGTTTCAAGGCAAGAAGCTATTTTCTGCTGACAGGTGCTTGGCTAGACTGAATCAACAGCTATATTTCCAGCTGATACCATACACTGAGTTAAACAAAAGACCAAATTTAGCAAGAACAGTTTATCCATTAGGAGATCATTTAGACAGAATGTCATAGATGAGTTTACCACTTGACTTCTGTTGAGCAGGATGAAAATCTGATCAGGTCTACACAATAGCAAGAAAACATTACAGAACAAACCCTTGAAAAAAATGTTTCCTCTTAGAAATTACTGCAGTTTCCTCCACCTTATAGCCCATAGTTCCTCATTACTGAGACATATACAACCAGAAGCACATTAATGTATGCCTTGATTGTGAAACATACCACAATTTAGAAATACTAAAATTAGCACTGCTAGAGATAAGAAATTAAAATAAATTAACAATGATAAAAATGAAATGTCTAAATTTCAGAATGAAAGAATTAGGACTACAGTAAGAGGTCCCCATAATAGTTAATATATACATTGTCAAAAGTAATTACTAGAAGCCAAGGCAGATTCTTAAGACTTTCCAATAATTATTTCAACAAAGTGATCTATGCAACATACGAAAATCAGGTTAGGCAATTAATTTCAAAGAATAACAAAACCAGGTATTTTTATATTATAAATGCTATACATCCAACAAGATAATGAAATAACAAGATAGTGTATGTTAATCACACTTATCTTATTTTCTTGAACTAATCTTTAAACCTAAAATTCTCTTAGTCTCATCAAAAGACAAAATAAGATTTAGCAAATAAATGTATTTTATATTTAATCTATAAGTTAAGAATTTAAGAGATTTGTTTAAAATCAAAACAAAAGCAGTGATCACTATTTTACATCTTTTTAAACCTAGTATCTATGTAGTTATGCCTTAAAAGTTATTCAAATGAAGATACAGTACTTTTAATTGTATAGCCCAGAAATTACCTTAAAGTTATTTTCCTTTGGTTTTCTTCTCATTATTACATTGAAAGTTTCATACACATCTTCTGCTCCATTTTGTATAGTATTGGTCATATCTTGTTGATACTGATTTGGATCCAAAAACACTCTAAAAGTCCTTGATTCTCCTCTAAGACTGGGTCTGGGTTCAGGTCCTAGACATTTTTTTTTAAAGTTTGTTAAATGAAATATATATGTTTCAAATATCAAAGTAAGTTAGCAGTATTCCCTTTCTAGAAATGATGAGTAAACTATTCAGACTTAACTGCAAGCCATTCCTCCAACTAGAATGACTTTCACTCATCCATTTCCAATTCCAAGCTGAAAAGATTTTCTCCGTTCTCTAAATTGTTACTATTTCTTCCCAGAACAATCCTGTGATGTTTATGGTACAATGCCATGAACTGCAGTTATTTGTGTACGCCCTCAACTGGAAGAGGCGCCTTACAAATCAAAGAGCTTTACTTGTGTCAGTTACTCATAGCTCCTTCTGTGTGTGTGTGCTATGTTAGTTGTTCAGTTGTGTCCAACTCGTCTTGCGACCCCATGGACTGTAGCCCATGAGGCTCCTCTTGCAGGCAAGAATACGGGAGTGGGTTGCCATTTCCTTCTCCAGGGGATCTTCCTGACCCAGTGATTGAACCTGGGTTTTCTCCCCTGCAGGCCACCAAGGAAGCCCCAAGGAGATGCTTCTAAATAGGGTTATGCTGGCATCTTGGGTAAGATAAATCCTTTTAGAAGACAGTTCTGCTGAGGTACTTAACATTCCTGGCCCCACCCATCAAACATTAATAGCTGACCATCCCTTCCCTACGCCAGTTATATGACATCATAGATACCACCATGCATTTTAAATCACAGGAGTGTGGTTTCCATTTATGAGCCACTGCTATCATGAATCAGATCAGTGAAACTTAAAAAGGAGAAATTAGGAAGATATATCAGGGAACAACTGTAGGAGGTATTAAGATGTTTTTAAAAGCAATAAAGTATCATAAAAGGAAGAGTTTTAAATATAGGCAATTTCAAAAGAGCCTGTCCAAAATATAATACAGAAGTCCAGAAACCATATTATTTATCTCTAAAATTGGGTGGTAGGTACCCTACACACTTCTATATATATAATCCTTTGTGCTGATTTAGTATATAAAACAACTAAAACATTACCTAGTACACAAAAAGGCAAAGAAATTTTTCATTATGTACACAGTCTTTCAAAAATAAAGATCATCATACCGTCTTCAATGACACGCCCTTTATCATCTAGCATGCCCTGGATTTCACAGCCTCTGACATAAACTAGGCCAACCTGCTCAATAAAAGGTCTTCTTCGGTCAAACTTGGTACCATAAGGTTTTGTGGGACGCACAGTAATTAAAAAGCATACATCATGCTTCCGAAGGCCTAGTAAAACATAAAACACATTTTCACTTATTAGAATGATGCTGTTTTCTGTCTTCCATTGGTAAATTCTCTTCCTTTTATCTTTGGAAAAGATATAAAAAATATTTAAAACATCAGAGATGATCAATGATTATATTTACTTTGTAATACAATTATAGATTTCCTATACCTTTAATACTCAATGTTTAAAGCAATAATTAAATAAAAATTTCTCTTCATATTAAAATAAGGAAATTTATGCCATATATACATTACTGAATAAATTCTCTAGATCATGTTACAACTCCAAAATTAGATGCTTGTCATCTTTCTTATTTTTAACATTCTTAATAAGTAACCAAAAATATGGCTGGCATCTGTATCATATTTAGCAGGTTTCTAACATCAGTTTAAACTATCCATCAGTGTCATTTCAACAATAGCCTAACTGCATTTCACCAGAACAGGTCAACTCTAGAATAATTCATCAAGGCACGAAAACATTGTTTACAGACAGCATCTTGAGGAGATAGCCAAATAGACGTTGCTTCAGTTGGCAAATACTGAAATTTTCATAAGCAAATGTCAAGAAACGGGATACTTGTGCCAAAGTCTGTAGTTTCCCATTCATTAGCTCAAATAGTGGATTAAATAAGATTCCCACCTCTATTAAAAGCAGACATACTGGAAGATGAGGGATTTTTATTTAGACCACACAGCATGTAATGTTATATATCATTTTTTCTCATTCATTTTTGGTTAGTTATTGTATAGTATGAATGCAAATTTGAACATTTTGCTTACTTATAACCTTGGTAACAAGATAAACAACTCAATCAAATCAGTAAATGTGAGTGTGGCTAGTATTAGCACCATTCTGGTGGTTTCAATATGGAATATGGTTCAAGTGTGCTAGAAATAATAACTGACTCATAATAATGATTTGATTGCTTATATCCCAACAAATTCTAGGCAATAAAGCAGGAGAACAATGAAAATGAAGGGGAAATGATCTACTATGTGAGTGGCACTGCCTATATAGCTTCTGATGCACACAACTCATTGAAACCTCCAAGTCTTACAGTCAAAGAATTGGGCCTGAGAAGTAATTTTGTCCCTACCAACGTCACTTTTTGGCATCACAGAGGGATACTGTGGGATGTCTCAGTCCACATTAAAAATACTTGTATTACAATAATCTCAACTCTTTCAACCATTTGCATTTACTCCATCCTGGCTCTGTCTTCTAGATATTTCAGTTTCATTAATTCTGTTTCTATAATTTTAAATGGGGTAATGGAGAAGATAATGACTTGAGCTTCATACTTTCTTGAAGAGACAACGATCTTTTATAGTATTTAGTTTCATTTCCGCAAAACTTTTGTTTTTTACAGGACAATGCTCATTACTGTTAACAGAACTTCTCTCTCATTTTTTATCTTGTTGCTCTATCTGGAACCAATAAAGGGCCTGCATTTTGGCTCTGGCTTCCCAGAAAATACTCTTCTACCCACCATGCCCCTGACTGGGTCCCAACTTCCAGGCCACAGGCGCATACTACCTGAGCTGCACCTCCTGCCAGATCAGCATTAGACTCTCATAGGAGCGTGAACCTCACTATGGTGCATGCTCCTTATGACAATCTAATGCCTGATGATCTGATTCTGCATTATGCTGAGTCATATAATTATTTCACTATATATCAGAGTGTAATAATAATAGAAATAAAGTACACAATAAATGTTGTGCATTTGAATCATCCCAAAACCATTCCCCTACTCCCATTCATGGAAAACTGTCTTCCACGAAACCTGTCTCTGGTGTCAAAAAGACTGGGGACCACTGCCCCAAATAAATCTCTCATCCCACAATACCCTATTGTTTCCTATCTTGCCCATCAAAATTTATCCATTGTATTTCTCATCTGCCAGAGGTCCATTAAAATAAAAAAATAAGATGACTTGATGGGCTTCTGATTAGCTGTCTCCAAAGTAATGGAAGTAAGGAGTTCCCAAGGGGTTTGGGGTAAAGAACCTCTTTCCCCCCTTAACATCATAAAGACAGCTTGTCTATATATCTCTACAAAGGGTCTTTGCTTCCCCCCAAGTTTTATTTCCAGGCATCACTAGAACTTCTGGGGTGGCCAATAAGTTACTTCAGTTCATTACCCACTATGTAAAACAGTATTTACTTAATACCTCCTCAAGCTCTAAGGAGCAGTCAACGTTAAGACCTTCCTCAGCAACTGAATGCCTCTCTCACAATTCAGCAATAACGAAAGTATACATTATTATAGACGTATAATATGCCAGACTGGAACAGTTTTGAGGGATACAGGAGTCGTAAAAACAATCTGTCACAAACGCTACCCACTACGGTGGCCATTTGTTAAACATCTGGCCAGCTTTGTTACTGGATTCCTTCAAAATTATTTAACGAATGTATCATACAGTCCCTGAGGTTATAAACAGCTATATTGAGAGCAGTAATTTCTGAAAACTGATCCGTTAAGGGACCATCCCTTCCTTCTGGCACGCCACAAAGGTAGAAGGAAATAAAGCCCGCCAGCGCCCGTTTCTCCTAACAGGGTAGTAAGAGCTGTCATAGGCAGCTGGGAAGAGAAAAGTGCCAATTTAAATCCATTTACGAGCCATTTCTGACACATTTTAACATGTAAAATGCTCTCCTCTCAGCTCTGCCAACTGCAATTTTAAAAACACTCTGATATACATGCTATTTTATGCTTTTTAGTAAAGTATTAAGGTGTTTAATTATTATTCTGTATGGTCCTTGGTGTTTTTACTAGTAATAATTATAAATCAATTGTCATTTTTTAAGCCAAACTTTTTAAAGATAAAATTTAGTACACTTAAAAGGGCAATATTTAGTATATGTGTTTTTGTTAATGCTGTAAGCAAAAGTCTGTAAAGTAAAAGACAAAAGGTAACCACTTCTTGAAATACAAAATTACCTTCCCACTCATCTTTGATGTGATCTCTGACGTTCAGATTGATGGTAACGTCCGCACGGACTCGGGTTGGCCAGTTCTCACCTATGTTGGGTTTGGCAACTTCAACCACGGTGAATGCCACAATGGGTTGGGCCATTCGTGCCCAACCACCAAACACCACACCGCCATACTCTGATTGCCTAAAGAGCAGGAGCAGACGATTACTCACACAAAACATAACTTTGCTCAACTTTTAGACAAGTTAAACTGGTAACTAAATACACATGTTTAGCTAGTATTTAAGTCCTAACAATAATATGGAAATCTTATTCCTAAACTAAAGAAAAACATATAATTTATATATGTAAGAGCTGAGCCATTTTGTCAAAGAATAAAATTATCCAGCATTCAGTTTTATATTTTTGCCCTTTCTCCCTCTTCAGATAGTTGCTCAGTTGTATCCAACTCTTTGTGAGCCTATGGACTGTAGCCTGCCAGGCTCCTCTGTCCGTGGAATTCTCCAGGCAAGAGTACTGGAATGGGTAGCCATTTCCTTCTCTAAGCGATCTTCCTGATCCAGGGATTAAACCCAGGTCTCCTGCACTGCAGGCAGATTCTTTACCATCTGAGCCATCAGGGAATATTTCTAAAAGTTGTTTCAAAAATGTTTTAGAACAAATTAGACTTAAAAAAACTAAAGATAAGCAAATGATATCTACGCAAATGCTTTCTTTAGGGGACAATATTTAAGATATTGAAAAGATATTGCCATGAACGGGAGTAATCAAGATAGGTCTAATAACGAGAACCACTAACATGCAAATACTCATTATTACTTCTTATACTAGTGCTTTAGCTTTTACATTAAATAGCGTATTTGGGAAATGTGTAATATTAAAAACTGCAGCAACACTCCAATATTGGAAAGTACTACCTAAAATCACATGCTTACCAAGATAAAGAAAATCAATATCCTAAGGCTTTTGTAAATAACAAAAAATTGTAAAACTACATGACATTAAAGAGTGAAACTAATTAAAAATAAAGTTTGCTATTCCAAAGACTTGGTTAGTACTGAAACAGTTTCTAAAAGGCAATGTGTGTGTGTGTGTGTTAGTTGTTCAGTCATGTTCGACTTGGCAATCTCATGGACTCGCCCTCCAGGCTCCTGTCTGTGGAATTCTCTAGGTAAGAATATCGGAGTGGATTGCCATTCCCTTCTCCAGGGGATCTTCCAGACTCAGGAACTGAACCTGGGTCTCCTGCATTTCAAGCAGATTCTTTACCATCTGAGCCACCAAGGAAGCCCCTTAAAAAGGCATTACCTTGAGCATAAAAGCTTCTGTAATAATTTTCTATCACCTTCTCCATTCTTTACAACTTTAATATAGTTGATAGACCATAAAATTCATTCATTGTAAATGTGTAATTCCGTAATTTTCAGTAGATTTATAAAGTTGTTCATTCATCACCACAATCCAATTACAGAATATTTTCATCATGCTTTAAAAGATCCCCCTCATCCACTTTAGTCAATCCTGTTCCTACTCCTAAGCAACCACTAGTCTACTCTCTCCAATTCCTTCCCTCTTTATAAAATCTACCTGCAACACGAGGTGTTAAAAGTATAGATTTCTGACCCTCATAAGCACATCCTCTTATACTGCTCACAGCCTGAAAGTATGATTAGAACTGTGTAATGAGTAACAATGCCTCTACTACTTTTCCTCCTTCAAGACATGAAACAGAAAGAAGACCCACCCTTTTAGATCTCATTATTTTTAACAGTTTTCAATGATGGGCAGAAAAATAAATTTTTCAAAATTTAGAAAAACTTATTATCAGAAGTTATCTCCAAAAAGACATATGTTCTACTCATAGAAAATAATGTAAGCTAAAAAAATTACTTTATTAATAAACCATAAGAACTGTAAGTATTTATTGCTTTATTTGGCATTTAAGTAAAGTATAAGTGCATTCTACTTGATGAACTGCTAGCTATAAAGTCCCTACTTTGCAAAATGATCAAAATTTGGTCCAGAATCTGAACATATAAGTGTAAGGTAACCATAAATTGTAAGGCAGCTTTCTGATCAAGCACTCCCCCGGGGTCCAAACAATGGGCAGTGATTTCAGCAAAGCTGTGGGCAGAGATGATCAGCCAGAGAGTATACAAATCTCACAGTGCTGGCCTGCCCACTGACTCAACTGATTATTAAGTCAAAAATACTTTATGCTGTGTTTTACAATCTCACCCAGAATAACTTTCCACATAATGATTAATTAAAAAATAGAACTGTGTATGAAATAAAATATGGAAATGAAAAAAAAAGGATCATAATCACAGTGTCCATGCAGCTCTCTGTAATTAGTCAGGAGAGAAGCCTGGAAGATACCTGAATCAGTTCACATTTAAAACACATTAAGCTTTTCACAAAGAATGCAGTATAATTATATATATATATGTCTGCATGGGATGACACTCATGTGATGAAAAATTCATTTTATAGAATTCTTTTACTCGTTTTCAGTCATTTGTGACATGTAACTTATTGCCGGTAACAATTTCATACTTCAAATGAAACAGTGAATGAAGGGCATTTACCCAAAGTCAGTCATGCCTGAAAAGCAAAACTAACCATCACAAATCTTATAATGCAGAACTGCCTATAACAGAATGAAAGGCTTTTCCTAGCTAAAGGAGTTCCAGATGTAAGCTAGCAGGTGGAAAGTTGAGTTTGGGCCAGAAAAGTTCCTCAAATAATGGAACCTACTCAACAGGCCCTAAAAGTGAGGGCTGACGATTCCGTCTCTTCAAGGCAACCTATGGAGGGAGGGCCAGGGAAGATTTTCCAACAGTCTGCTCTGTGCAATGTTCAGCTATGCCCCTCATCTCCTGCCAGGTCCTTTAGAGAGGCTGACCGAGACTAGTGGTGACAGCGCAAGAGCAGTTGGGGTAACAGAATACCCCTTTATCATAAGCTTCTTCCAGGACTTAAACTGCCCTGCCTAGGACACGCCTGCTGGCCAGCCCATCCCCTCCCCTCTTTACCCTTTTACTATCGCCTGACTTACTCCCACTCCCACCCCACCTCCCAGAGCAGTGATCTCTCCTCCCTTTCCCTGAGTCTCACTGCCAAGTACCCAGAAACATATTTTCTATTTTAGTATTTTGGATATATCTAATTCACATTAAATAATTTCTCAAAGAATAAATATTTCATATTTTAAAGTGCATCTTCACCAGATGTATTATTTCCAAATACATGTGTGAGGTTTCTGACAGAAGTATGTCAGCCACTGTTTGCATCTCTTTGTTGCAAGTGGAACCAATTTACTAACCATGGCTTCATTCTGCTGACACTATCCTCGATGTCTTGCCTAATTTCATAAGTTGATTCTAAGCGGAAGAGATTGAAGTTCCTTAGGAGGTAATCATGAAGGGTCAAAAACTGCAAATTCAACTTGGGAAGAGCAAGACAACCTGAAAAGGAAAATAACATACATGTTGAATTTTTCTTTTTTTTAACACTATTAAATTAGGTTCTTAACAAATTTGTGGTGCCTTTATAAAGGCACCGCAAATTTGTTAAGAACCTAATTTAATAATATTTAAAATAGAGCATATTTGAAAAGGTCTTATTTTTGTTTCCATACAGAAACTGAAACCAAGTTAATGAATGCCATATATTAAGATTGGGAATAAGGATGAATTTCATTAATATATGTAGTCTGTACATCTATGACTCATATGCAAACAGTACTTCTAAACAGTGTTTAAAGATACTTAAAAGAACTGACACAAGTGGTCTAAAAAATTCTTTCCTTACCACCTAATTTACATTTGGCAAATCTCAAAGGAAATAATGCTACCATAAACACAGCCCATGACCAAATTTACCAAGGAAACTGAATTAGCATATTATATTACACAACTCTATCTTCAGTGATCACCACTGTGTTCTGAACCTTTGCCTTTCTGATAGACTTTAAGGATAAGGCATTGACTTTATGTTATTCCTGGAATTCCTTTCCTTCTCTGACAATATTAATGAATACAATTTTTTCCATTACCCTCATGTAACACTATTTACCTTGGATAATAAATAACCAAGCACTCAGCACTTACATCAAAAGGTCAAAAAAGAACCCCAAAATACATTTACAGTGACATAACTAAAGTTATACTTATAGCATTATTCGGTCTCCTTAAAACACAGCTTTATGGGCACATTTTATACAGCATGATGCACACACACACACACACACACATACCACTATTCATTAGGGAATGCTTAAGTTTAATAAATTCTTAATGCTAAGCATTCAAAACACTGAATAGTTTCTAGCTTCTACAGTTGCACTTGAGGGTACCAGAAAATTACCCTAATGTATGAAGAGTACATCATGAGAAATGCTGGGCTGGATGAAGCACAAGCTGGAATCAAGATTGCTGGGAGACATATCAATAACCTCAGATATGTAGATGACACCACCCTTATGGCAGAAAGCGAAAAAGTACTAAAGAACCTCTTGATGAAAGTGAAAGAGGACAGTCAAAAAGTTGGCTTAAAACTCAACATTCAGAAAACGAAGATCATGGCATCTGGTTCTGTCACTTTATGGCAAATAGCTGGGGAAACAATGGAAACAGTGACAGACTTTATTCTTTTGAGCTCCAAAATCACTCCAGATGGTGACTGCAGCCCCGAAATTAAAAGACGCTTGTTCTTTGGAAAAAAAATTATGACCAACCAAGACAGCATATTAAAATGCAGAGACATTACTTTGCCAATAAAGGTCTGTCTAGTCAAAGCTATGGTTTTTCCAGTAGTCTTTTATGGATGTGAGAGTTGGACTATAAAGAAAGCAGAGCACCAAAGAGTTGATGCTTTTGAACTATGGTGTTGGATAAGACTCTTGAGGGTCCCTTGGACTGCAAGGAGTTCCAACCAGTCCATCCTAAAGGAAATCAGTCCTGAATATTCATTGGAAGGACTGATGCTGAAGCTGAAACTCCAATACTTTGGTCATCTAATGTGAAGAACTGACTCATTTGAAAAGACCCTGATGCTGGGAAAAATTGAAGGCAGGAGAAGGGGACGACAGAGGATGAGATGGTTGGATGGCATCACCGACTCGATGGACATGCATTTGAGTAAACTCTGGGAGATGGCAATGGACAGGGAGGCCTGGAGTGCTGCAGTCCATGGGGTAGCGAAGAGTCGGACTCAACTGAGAGACTGAACTGAACTGACTGAGATAGCAAATAGAAGTATGTTCAGGTAGATATGATGACTTCTACACTAACTTTCATGTTACATCTGAATGCTGTACTTCATTACCATACCTTCCCCAGAATAGTATTCAGTTGGGACAATATTTTCATCCCATATGATCTTCTCAGTTGGATACAAAGGCATCTGGTTCAACTGCTGAATCTGAGAAATTCGACGCTCATGACGAGACACCTAAAAGAAACAAGTTTAGGAAGAAAGTCAGAAACATCTTTCTTTAATCAAAATAACTTATTAAAAAATTCTCCATGAAGTATGGAATGAGACATTTCCTATTTTTCATAAAACTTAACAAGAGATGCTTTTTCCTTTTTCCACGTTCTCCATAAATCAAATACGAAAGAGGTACTGATTGTGATGAACTTTGGAATTTGGCAGATCTGAGTTTAACTCCCAGCACCTCTACTTACGGGCTCTGTGGATGCTGGGCAAGTTACTGCAAACTCCCTGATTTTAATTTCCTTTTCAGTAAAACAGATTAACTCCCCTCTTAGCTTTCCTATAAAAATAAAATGGAATCCTGTAAAATAGTGTCAGAGAGCTCGGCACATGCTGAGACCTTAAAAAAGATAATGCTATAGCACACGGCACTCATTAATGGAAGAACAAAATGGGGGCCCTAAGTCCTAGTTATGGTTTTCATTCTTGTACTAACTGGTTAAACAATCTGGGTAAGTTTAGTAATAACTTGGCTTCAGTAGTCTTTGTAAAATGAGAATGAGAGAGCTGGACTTAATGATCTCTATGTACCCCTCCACTGTTAATATTTTAGAGATCTATCTCAAATATAGAAATAAGTGTGTTACCTAGTTAAGAGATACTAAAATAATATTTGAAAAATGTCACATTCTTTTCAGTAAAGATAGTATTGTTTTAGAAAAGAAGACACTGTACTATCATGTAAAGAATATGCATATTCTAACTTTTTAATCATAATTTGGTTGGCTATTAGTAGAATTCAAAGCCTGTGAAAATCTTTTAATTAAGAGAGGGAGAAAATGAAAGATAATGATATCGCACTATAAATTTTTAAAACTGTTTTCTTTTCACGTAACTATTTACATTTTAAGGATCAAATTTTAGCTGTAAGACCCTAAAAGGCATAGACAGGATCAATTTTATACTCAAACCTATTTTCCATTAGAAAGGTTCCTGGAAAAATCTTCATTTCTTTCTATAGTAAGGATTTATTATTAATCTCCAAAACCTGACTTACCAGAGAAGATTTTACATTGTCAGAAAATAGGACAAGGAATTTTTAGAAAGCACTTCCAGTCAGAGACAATGAAAAGTGATTTGTAAGAAGGCAGGCAAAGAAAGTGACCCAAGACACACAATTCATCCAAGTGAGTATATGGATAAAAAGTAGTTTCCATACTTGGTTAATTTAAAACCCTTCCCAAGAATTTCTCTCCAAATGGCATTAAACACCTGTCACCAGGCTTAAAACACCTGCTACCAATAGTTTCCTGTTACTACCCAAAAACAAGCATATCATCTTCCTCTTTACAGTAAGGAACTGTGTTTTAAACCTTATATTAGCTTGAAATATATCTCAAAACCATTTGCCTATTATTATGTATAAAAAAAAGATATATACAACACACCTCTATGCAGTAGAAAGTTTATATAGGTAATAAAAATATGTTTGAAACATACAAAAGACAACTCATTCTTATAGTAATCAGGAAACAAGAATTAAAATAAAGCTTTTTAAAAAAAAAAAAACAAAAACCATGAGACTCCATTCAGGAGCCACTTTAGGCATTACTGATGCATGAGACTGGCAAAACTGGGAAACTCATAACGTCCAATGCTGAAAAGAGCTTAAGGAGACAGACTCTGACACACTGTTGATGGGAACACACAGCTTCTGAAGGACAGTTAGACTACATCTTTTATCTTTTAAATAAGCACATGCTTCAGTCAAATAATTTCACTTCTAGGCACCTCTCCTAAAGGCCCACATCTGAGCACAAAGGGGCCTATATCAAGACTGCATCATTATTTGTAAGAGTGAACACTGCAAATAGCCTAGATCCTCATGGTAAGGTACAGTTAAATAATCATCCTCTTTAGGAAATATTTCATGGAAGTTTAAAACATAAGGTATATCCATTTCCCTCAATTTTGCTATGAATCTAAAACTGCACTAAAAAAATAAAACTTTACAAAAGGCTTGAGTTAATGCTCAAACTAATACTCATTTCCCAAAATGACTGAGGAAGTGATAATTTTCTCTATTTCTAAACATTCATGAATTCTCTAGTGATAAAGGTATGGTTTAATATTTGAGGTGCTATATTTAAGTAATAATGTTAAAAATAAACAGATAAATGATATGAATACATATATTATCCATGTATGTGTGTTTGTGTAAATGTAAACTGTGATCACTTAAAGGCAGAAGTGCTGTCGGTCATCTCTGTATCCCCAAGGTCTTTAATCCAGTGCTTGACATAGATGTTGCTCATAAATGTCTGCATGGAATGAATCCACACCAGAAATCAGTTTTAAGAGGTAAGAGACTTGAAAAAAGTAATCTAAGAGATGAAAAAGAAATCTGACAAAGTCAAATGCTGATATGATCCAAACCAGGTAAAAGAATCAACCAATTTTTTAGCCCAGAAAAAAAATCTCTACCAACCTACATCTTTAAGAATGATTCAAAAAGGTAGGAAAAACATGCATAATTCAAGGAACACTAATATTTACCAACAATTCTAGAAGAAACCCTTTATCAAAAGTCGTGTCTTCAGCTTTAGGAAGGGTTGGTAACAAGCAGAGGTATGATGCCACCTGGTGGAGGGTATTGGAACTGCAGAATAAAAATATTGAGATCAGAATATTGTCTTATAACTTCACTTTTGAAAAGTAATTTTACAGGCTGCTTGAAAAGTTTTACCTAGAAAATATAATCCTATGACACAGCAACAAATATATGAAATCATATATGAATATTAAACCTCTAATACAGACTTCTCAAAGTCTCCTGCAAACCTCTCATAGTCCCTAGATCTTTTCAGGGAGGTTTCAAGGACATTTTTTCCTATCAATACCAAGACATTATTCGGGCTTTTTCTCACTGTCTTTACATGTATAGTGACAGTGCAAATGTGACGGTGGGTAAAACTGGCGGCCTGGATCAAGGAAGTGGCACCATCCAGTGCTGTAAGAAGTGATCATGGCATTCCTGCTGCCATAGTCATTTTTTTTAAAAAGTGAAAGTGAAGTTGCTCAGTCGTGTCCGACTCTCCGACTCTTTGCGACCCGGTGGACTATAACCCACCAGGCTCCTCCGTCCATGGGATTCTCCAGGCAAGAATACTGGAGTGGGTTGCCATTTCCTTCTCCAGAGGATCTTCCTGACCCAGGGATCAAACCCAGGTCTCCCACATTATGGGCAGATGCTTTAACCTCTGAGCCACCACTCTGGCTTTTTAAAAAAGTCAATTTTAAAAATGTCCATGATGAAACAGCAAAGATTTATTAATGTTATTAAATGTGGACTTGAGTATCTGTTTTTTAGAAATTCTGTGCAACAGAACAGGAAGTACATACTTTGTACACGCTTTTTACTTGAAAGAATGACTGACAACTATGGTTATTCAGATCTGAATAAGGGCAAAAAATCTGACTTCCCTGGTGGCTCAGATGGTAAAGCGTCTGTCTACAATGCGGGAGGCCTGGGTTCGATCCCTGGGTCGGGAAGATTCCCTGGAGAAAGAAATGGCAACCCACTCCAGTACTCTTGCCTAGAAAATCCCATGGATGGAGGAGCCTGCTGCAGGCTACTGTCCATGGGGTCGCAAAGAGTCGGACACGACTGAGCGACTTCACTTTCACTTTCTTTCACTTTCAGAAAATCTGAACAATAATAAACCTGTCACTTCAATGAAAATAACAGTTTTGACAACTATGAATAAAGCTACTATATAAGTCTCTGGACAGATTTTTCTGTAAATCTAAGTTTCCATTTCTCTTGGGTATGTCTGAGAACACTAGATCACACAGTAAGTGCATGCTAAACTGTGTAAGCAACTATCAAATTTTTCCCAAAGTGGCACGACCACTTTGAATTCTCGTCAGCAATATATAAGAACTGCAATTGTTCCACATCTTTGTTAAGACTCAGTACCTTGTTGCTTTTATAAACGATTCTAATAGGTCTGTAATGGTATCTCATTTTGGTTTAAGTTTGCTTTTCCCTAATAACTAATAATGCCAAATGATACTAGTATCTTTCTATAGACTCACTGAAATCTACATATCTTCTTTGGTGAAGTACCTGCTCAAATCTACAGCCATTAAGTTGTCTTCTTGTTACTAAGACATCTGGATACTAGTCCATTATCAGATATGAATTTAGCCAGTATTTTCTCCCAGTATGGGGCTTCTCTTTTCATCCTCTTAACAATGTCTTTCAAATGGAAATTTCAAATTTTGACCAAGTCCAGTTATCAATCTTTTCCCTTTATGGACTGTGCTTTGGTATCTATGGAAAACTTTGTACAAAGCACAATGACAAAGATTTTCTCCTATACTTCTTGTTAAGTTTTAATTGTGATATTTAAGTCTATGATTTATTTTGAGTTAATCTGTGTATATGATATGAGGAATTGGTCAAGTTTCATAGTTTGCATATGGATGTCCAATTGTTCTGGCACCACTGCTGAAATTAGCCTTTTCCCATTGAGTTGACTTGTCACCTGAGTCAAAAACCAATTAATCATATATTTGTGGTCTGTTTCACTCGACTCTGTTTCAGTGATCCACGTCTACCTTGTTTTCAATACCACAATGTCTTGATTACTGTGAATTTATAGTAAGTTTTGAAGTTAGGTAGTAGAAATCCTCTAACTTTGTTTTTTTAAAAATGGTTTTGACTATCTTAGTTCCTTTGCCTTTCCATATTCGTTTTAGAGAAAGCTTGGCAATTTCTATAAAATTTCCTGCTGAGATTTTGACTGGAACACACTTATATCTATAGATGAATTTGGGTAGAATTCGTATCTTAGCTGAGTCCTCATTACAAGACCAAAAAAGTTCTACATGCATGAAGATGAATGCTATCTACACTTGAAGTGATCAATTTCATAATAAATATAAATATTAAATCATTACATTATATATATGAAACTAATATAATGTTTTATGTCAATTACTCCTCAAAAAAAAAAAAAATTAGGGCTCAGAAATCAGACAACCAACTACTTGGGTTCAAACCCGATGACCTAGGAAAACTGTATAAGTTATAAAAAATATAAACAAGAAAGATATGACAAAGAAAAAAAAATTTTTTAAGACAAAAATATAAATTTTACAAAAAAGAGAGATGTATAATTATATTTAAGTGACCCAAAGATAAGAAAAGCTAGAGAGAAGCTAGTTTTAACTGTCAATAAATGGTAGTGCAACAAATAATATCACCTAAAGCAGTGCAAAAATAACTAAAACCAAATAAAGAAAATTAAAATCCAGTCGTCCTTTCATACTGCCTTACCTAAGAGGTCCAAAAAACTTGACCAAGGATTCCCGAGTATCTACTTCTGCCACATTTGAGAGAGCAAAATCATAGAGTTCAGGGAAATGTGCAAAAGCAGCTCTCTAGAAAAGAACAGGAAAAAAAAAATTAATGCCTACATATAACAACTTACTGCACAACAGAAAAAATATTTTAAAAAAATATTAATGCACTTCTCTTTCCTATATGCTTCTCAAATGTGACCTCTGCCTTGTTCAAAAGCACTAAATACAATGGGAAAAGAAAACAGAATTGTTCCAGCAAGAGTGTAAAACCAGAGTCAATGTTCAGTTTTTGATTTCTAAAGTCACATTTTGAATATACATGATAAGACCCAGGAAGGCCAGCTTCACTGACAGGAAACGACAAAAAACAGAACAAAACACTTCATTATTAAGAACTGGCTTAAAAAAATAAATAAAATAAAGAACTGGCTTAACAAAACTAAAAGGAAGTCTCAAGGGCAACTCCCACTGAAGAGGTATCTGAGGGAGGGGCCTACAGCTTAGTGTGCATGCACCCTGCTTGACTTTGGAACTCAGGAAAGAGAGGCCCTCCCAGGGTAACACTTCCAATCAACATGGGGTAAGCTGCAAGAAAACAGAAAGAGCAGCATTATGCTGATTTGATTAAGTGTGTGAGAGGTAACATCTCTAGTCCTCCTTAATGCCAAGGTAAAAGTTCCACAAGTTTTTAAGTCCCCTGTAGAGGATTGCACAAAAGCTTGCCAAGGTTATGGATAACGGCCTGCCATGAGATTACCATAGACAATGGCAAAATGACCCTGCACCAAGCCTGCAAGTGAGTTCCCCAAGCTAGAAGATGAAGCAGTCAGCTCCCAGGAGGACTCCGGCACCATCAAGATCAAGTACTGGGACCCTGTCAGTAGGCTGACAAACAGCCTCCAAGAGACCAATCATTGAGCCTTGCCGGTGCCAAGAGAACAGCACACACCACACCAGCCATGGTCACTTCTAGGGCAGAGGCAGAGGAACAGAAACACTAGTCCTCTGAGAAAAGCAGGAAAAGATATCTGAGTTGGGACTGTGTGCAGGAAGAGCAATGACCTTGAGAGACAGTGGACCTGATGGTGAAAGATAATCTGAACTTAAGTTTGGCTGTGTCTGTACAGGTTCCCTGCCCTCCTCCCTGCAAAAGACTCTTTAAAAGGTTAGGATCTCAATTACTTTAAATTGAGAAATAAAAATCTCTTTCTGCCACCAGAGGAAATGGAGTTCAAGAGCAAAATGAGCTCAGTAATAAAAACAAAGGTACTTTTAGGGCATATCTGAGCTGCATTGGTAAATTTCAGTACCATTACATGCCTTTATCTTTAAAATGTATGAAGTATGCACATCTACTTTGTCAAGTTGAAATACTCTTTCATAAAATAAAGTTGATATTTAAATGTACCAAGTTTGCCCAATAACTAATATTTTTTGACTGTCAAATATCAATATACTGATTCTCAAGACTGAGGACTATAAAAGAAAACTTTCTTTTTCATAAATCCATCAGAATTAGCAATATTTTAAAAATTCAAGATGAGCATACTATTAAATAAGTACCTTTCCTATTTGCACTATAAAGCTAAAAAGCTAAGTCACTTCAGTCGTGTCCGATTCTGTGTGACCCCACAGACTGCAGCCCACCAGGCTCCTCTGTCCCTGGGATTCTCCAGGCAAGAACACTGGAGTGGGTTGCCATTTCCTTCTCCAGTGCATGAAAGTGAAAAGTGAAAGTGAAGTCGCTCAGTCGTGTCTGACTCTTCGAGACCCCATGGATTGCAGCCAACCAGGCTCCTCCGTCCATGGGGTTTTCCAGGCAAGAGTACTGGAGTGGGGTGCCATTGCCTTCTCCATTTGTACTATATAAAACCTAAATTATTTATGACACAACTTCATGGAACAGATGCAAAGGCTATAATGCATTTCACTTACCTGGAGAGAAGTGATTCTATCATAGTGAATAGTTGTCATCTCATTCTCTGTCAGAGCGTTTCCAGTCTGGTCGTTAATCTCAAAACCAGTATAGAACTTAAGCATGTCCAAGAGCTGAAAGGAGACACTTAAATTAACAAACTGTGCAAACATGAGAGCAAGAAGGCCGAAACAGACACTATTAAAAATAATAAATAAGTCCACATACGTTCTTAGAGGTACCAAAAAGCTTTGGAATGTAAACACTACAGCAAACATTTCAGAACGTGTACAAATGTTTTATTTAGGTGAGAATAAAGTACACACAGTGAATAAATTGTTAAGTCTATCTCATATACTTGGTCTACGTCTACAGGGAAGAACTTAAAACTGCAATCCCAATACTAAAGAAACATTAAGGAACTAATCAAAGGAAGTCAATCATTTTAATGGAAAAAAAAAACCTCTCTACATCACTGTAAATATATAGACCCATACAATTAGCAGGAACTCCTGAGGGTTTATGCCACTCAGAATTTTCTGATGAGAATTTTGCAATTCACAATTAGTGATACTCTTCTCTATATTGAAAAAAAATAGCAAGGTAGGAGGAAAAGCTAAGTTATTCGTTCCTCTCTTCAGTCTCCATGGCCATCAAGCCCTTTCTTTGGCTTAGTTCCTGCGACTGCTGAAGGCCTCCTTTCCCCCTGTGATGGCAGCATCAACAGAATTTGGGGCTGCATCTGCCCCCCATTTTTATTCTTCTTAATTCTAACCTACAGCAAATCAGATATTAGGATTTTTTTAAATCAAAGTTTTATCGGAGTATGGTTGATTTACAATGTTGTGTTAGTTTTGGCTATCCAGCAAAGTGAATCAGTTATACATGCACATACATTCACTCTTTTTAGATTCTTTTCCCAAATAGGTCATAACTGAGTACCAAGTAGAGTGTTCTGTGCTGTATAGTAAGTTCTTATTAGTTATACCCAGTAGTGTGTATATGGCAGTCCCATCTCCCAATTTATTCCCCCTCCCCAATATTAGGATTACTTAATGTATTTTAATACATGCAACCAATCACTGGGTAAAATTTAGTATGAGAATAGGAAAAGAAGGAATGCTCACAGACACCAGATAAGAGTTTTTAGGAGAGTATGTAAATATATACAAAAATTTTATCTCCAGCTGTGACCACACCAAAGGCAAGTGTTAGAAGTTTGTTAGAAGACTTTTCTTCTGGATGACATTATAGGAAATGGGAAACCCTACTACTCTGTCTTCCTACACAAAGCAGTAAACCAAATGCACTTGCCTTTCAACCCAAGGTAGCAGATGAAGCATATGCACACTTCCACTTTACCAACCGCCCCGTCACCATCACCTCATGGAAAGAGAGCCATGACATTAGGCTCTTTGCTAATATTTAATGACATTAAATCACTTCGCTTGAAATTAATGCTTATCATCTATTTATAGTCCACAGTAGTCACTGACACAGAATCAAAATATATGAGCATGTGGAACTATATCATGCATAATTTAGCCCAATGATAACATCACATATTAACAAAAGTTTTATTTGAATTAACGATCCCCCTCAAACTTAATAATGCTTAATTGTTTTACTGTTTAATTAATAAAATGAGAATTTGGAAGAGAAAAAAAGATGATGATATAACATTAGTAGAGGTCACCTACACGAGAAGGCTTCCACTTTGTATATTAAGACTTGGTTTCACTTTAAAATGACTAATTTGGAATTTACATCATTCAACTAAATATTTAGCAAAAATTTACTTTGTGCCATGCCCTGCTACTCCCGGTTGCATGGCAAAGGAAGAAAAAAATCAACTTAGAAATGAAAACAGTAAGTATATTCAGATACACCAATGATTACCTGGGAAAAAAGATGGCCATCCTCTTCTCTACGAACAAGATTGGAAAGGTAACAGTGAACCAAAACGTGGGAGTCATCCAGGATGGTATTAAACCAGCGTCTTGTGGGGAGTAGGGCCTAGACAAAATAATCACCAGAGCAGTAAGTCTGCATGCTCTCCCAGCAGGAGGTGAAGTCCACTGACACTCAGTGCAGGAGTGTTAATCACATACAGAGTACCCTCAGCCCCTCAAAAGACACTGCACAAGGCAAAGGGTCTAGTCCATGCTGCAAATGAACTCAGTGGTCATGTTACTAAACAAAGTACAGCACTGGAAAAAAATCTCAGATTCTATCTTGGCCAGTAGTTTTGAAACAAAATCCTATGTGAAATCCCAATATATACTGTGTGTAGATTTCGAAATGGGGGAAAGGGAGTGAAAATCCCTAGCTGGAGATTCCTTTCTCAGTGTCTCCTTCCCACATTGTCCTGTGATAGTCAGCAAGATAATACTGAGAAATTATGACAAACATAGTTCAGAAACCACCAATCTGGTCAAATACCCTCATGTTAAAGGGGAGGTTATTGAGATCCTCAGAGATTGTAATTTCTAGCAGAACTTGAATCTGAATGAAGATCTCATGAATGACAGCTAGTCCAGTACTCTAATCCTCATGTCTAGAAACCACCCTAGCTCTCCCAATAAGAAATGAAGAAAAAGGATTTTCTTTCAACTTCCTGCATTAAAAAGGGAGAGGAAATGAAAGGAAATGAATCCAGTTTTACACGAGCTCTGCATCTGAACTTTGCATCAAAATCTTGCACCTAGTAGCATGAAATTTTTATTTTAAGAATCTTAATTTTAAAAATTGACAATAGCAAGCAGCTATATCTTTCTTCATCAACAATAGCAGGCACAGTTAGAAAAGTAAGATGATTTAAAAGATGGCCATAAACCTATGACTTCAGCTTTTTAAAACTCTATGAAAGGGTAATTAACTGTGACAGAAAATAACTTGCCCTTGCTGGACTCACGTTGATTTACTAAATGAGGTTTTTAATACAAACACAGCCCTTTGACAGTCATCTGAAACTTCAAGAGTCAATCACTTTAGACTTTCTTCTCTATAAGACACTTGAAATAGGTACAAAGAAACTAAGGCCAGTTTGAGGTGATAAATATTTCATAAATAGTCATGGGTTTAATCTTACATATATAATCATTAGCTTCCTTAATGATTATGTAACGGAAAAATCACTGCACACTTTTTACCTCTAGATCAATCATAAGTTCAATAAATCTTTCACAGTAATGAACTTTGTCCATAGTGACAGGATCTAAACATAAGAGAGAAAACATGTTAAAACTTTCTTACTTAGGTCATTCTATGGTACTATATCTTAAAACTGGCAGTTATTTAGTTATTTAAACAAGGTTATTCATCTCATTCATCAGAAGTGGACTATGATTCAGAGTACAGACCTCACATATTTTCAGAAAGGGCAAGCCTTACCCTTACATTAAGCTCTATAAGTAGGAGAAAATGAAAAACATAGCTTGCATCAGAGACACATTTTAAAAATCAGACCTGCAAACATATTTCTAAAGTGTTTATTTTTAAGAACATTTTCATTTTTAAAATAAGTACAACTTTATGACATGATATACTTTCAGAGTACAAATCTCTTTTTTTTCTAATGTCAGGAAATGTTCTGTTATTTTACCATCTGAAACCATCCTGCCAAGATTGTTTCAATTGAAAAGGAGAAAAACTTAGGGTCCCTAGTCTAAGGACTCCCAGCAGTGAATAACCCAGTGCTAGACCTACAGAAGGTGTCCTACAAATGCTTTATTTGAATTTATTTAAATCTACTTATTTATTTGTTGTACATAGGCAAATAGAAGGCTTTATGAGAAGGAAGAATATGGATACTTTTGTAAGTAACATATGCCCGTAATTCAAACCCTAAAATAACATAATTATAGAATTTCACAGCTAGAAAAGATCTCAGACAACATCTTACTCGCTCTTCATCTTATAGGTGAGAAACTAAGGACCAGAGGAAAACGACTTGATTTTTGGCTGGTTAGAAGTGGAATCCAGTTTTCTGAGACACAGCCTAGGTCATACAGTTGCTAAAACTAAAGAATTTAAATGAGTGACTTTTAAATTAAATCCATTCAAACTGGTCCTCTGTTGTATCTTCTGTTCTTATTACTGGCAAAGGAAAATAATTTTGTCCAAAATTTAAAAATGAGCAAAATCTGTATTCCATATTTTTATTTATAGCTTGAGAAAATTACTGGAAATGGCCTATTTAAAATTAGAACATGATGCTTGGCACTCAATTTCTGAGTTCTGGTGGATAAAGCTGCATATTTTTATACTAATTGGCCCTACGAGGCATGCTGTTCAGAGCTGAAGCCCTGTTATTCCAATTTTGGACACCAATAAATTCTTATCACTTGCTTTTTATGTGTACTGTGTTCTTTCCTTCTTTTGATAGCAGCCCTGACATTTCAAATCATCCTACACAGATTTCCTTTATAACAACTGATGTGGACAGTTGTTTGCAATAACCTTGCAAAATGGAACTACACACAATCTTTTAAAAATTAGTTTTCTGTTTTCTAACTATATAATCCATCTGGTTTTATGCTCTTTCTAAACTGGCACACTATTTTCATCTCTGTTGCTTCCTTTGCCAGCAAGTTAATAAATTTTGATTAAAGCTCAAGATCAATCTAAGAAATTTTGTTTTCTGACAATATATTATGATGATGGCAACATTTAGTGCTTTGTGAGTCATTAAAATTTCTGCAGGCCCTATATTGTTATATTTACTTGACTTTCAAACCTTTCTAGATGCCATCAGTCTTTTGAGGGTGCGAGGTGGTGGGGTGCTGCCACAGTGCATGGCTTGTAGGGTCTTGGTTCCCTGACCAGAGGCTGAACCTGAGCCCAAGGTAGTGCAAGTGCCAAGACCCACCTGCACTGTGGACCAAGGGATTCCCAACCTGACACTAACTGTTATACATCACTGCTTCTCATTATTATCATTTGGTCAAGGAAACCCAATCTAAGTCCTCTTTCCAGGTTCATGGTGCTTAACTGAAAGATTTAAATATATAAAAATTAGGTGACAGATTATAAGCATATGACAATTTTTTCTTTATACTAATACTGGTAGTAATAATATACCCCAAATCTGGTACCATAAATTGGCATCTGTAGCATTATTATCTATTCCTCACTGAATTACAGGTGTGACTTCCAGCTGTAAACTACTACTTGGGGAAAGTCAACATTTATAAGTACACATTGTTGTATTTTAGTTTAAACAAAGCTACAATCTCTGATTCATATGTATGGTATAATCTCTGGTGCATATAAATGTGGTACACCTTTTGAATGTTCTTAGATTATATTTCAGTTAGAAAATAAAATATTAACAACCAATGATATATCATACATAGCATACACATACTTTTATTAAGTAAACAATACCCTATTTGCACTCACTAGATGCTTATGTTAATCTTGCCAACCCAGCAAAATGTAGTTAGATCCTCTTGGTACATCGAGCTCATACTCATATACACAGATATATGTATCTATATACAGTGGATAATCGTAATGTATTTTGAAGTTTATACTCCACACAGTATATACTTCTATTTGTTTCATAATAAATGGGGACCACGATGGAGGAAAATATTTCCCATTTCATCTTGTAGCTTATATCTCAAAATAATCCTCCTTTTCCACTCCTAAACATTATTTGATACGGCTTGAAAACATTATTCAGTACCAAACTATAAATGCCACGTGGATAGGGTCTGTGACTTTCTTATTCACCACGTCCTAGAAACCTTGTTCAAAACCTGTGTGTTATAAGGAAGCTCCAAAAATAATTGCTAAATAAATGAACATTTCAATAACCATGCTGGTGCCCTTAACTGATATGAATTTCTAAGGCAGTCACAATACTCAGACTGGTAGCATACTTGAAAAGGGAAGGACATAACTCCTTGTCAATATAATTTAAAATCATTTGGAGAGCAGTTTTTAGACTAAATATAAATACCAGATGGGCATCTGAATGGTAACTTCACAAATGAGCTGAGAAAAGGAAGATAGTTACCAGAAAGTGGGACTGATTTCAGCACAGAGATAAACTTCTGGATGAGTTGTGAAAGAAATCTTCTTTCTTGATAGGCTCTAAAATCAGAGAGATAACAAACAGGGAGCAAATTATTTTTGAGAAATAATTATTTCAAAAGTAAAACTTAAATGCTGAACAGCCTTTCTTACACTGCTCAAATTGTTTCATTTCTCTCTGAAATCAGGACCATAACTTAAACAGCTTCTTCCTTGAGAGAAATACAGCATTACATGAAGAAAACAGGAGCCTCATTACTGGCCTAATAACCAGTGAAGAAAGTATCTCTGTCTTATAAAAGTTTTCACTTGTGATTTAAAGGTCAGGCCTAGAAAGGAGTTTTCAAAATTTCATTTATAGTCTGCCTTCAACATTAAAAATCTAATACTTAAGTATGTAGTTGAAATGAGCAATTTCATACTTGAATATGCTTAAATTATTAAATAGAGTATTATAATGTATAAAAATTAACTGTTAGTTTAAAAAACAACTTTTTACTCATTACTAATTTAAGATGCATCATGTACCAACTATTCAAAAACCAGTCATCACATATTGGACAGCTACAAATGATTATGCCAGCCCTGCTGGAAATAACAAGGAGGGAAATGGCTAAAATATACTTAAAATGACGACAAGTCATAAAATATAATCAGTAACACAAGCCAACATTAATTAGTAAAACTGCCCAACATTAACTGAGCACCTACTGTGCTAGGATCTGAGCTGTGCTAAGGACATCATACAAGATAGTCTAATGCTGACAGCAGTCCTACGAAACAGGTACAATACTGTCCTGACTGCACACTGCAGCTCAAAGAGGCGCAGTACCTTGCCCAAACTTACACAGCAGGTGGGTATGAAAACTACAGAAGTCTGATCATAGAACTTACACTCTAAACAACTATACACAGTCTAACCATTACAAAAAGAGCTGATGTTTCAATGAAAAACACTGTGTGTTTTAGTTCGGAAGAAAGCACTGCAGGCTTAGTACTTGGTCTGGAAGACTGCTTAAAAGGTTAGCCTCAATTAAGTGAAGCAGAGGGGCAAAGGTGGTTAGGAAAGGAATATTTAAGAAATGATGAACAGTCTATTGATTTGGAATTAAATCATACTGAGGTAATGGGAAGAGAGGGTTTAAATTTTTAAAAAGTAGTCAAATAATGCAAAGATATCATGTAAGTAGCCCCACTAAGAGGTTACTGATTAGAAAGATATCATGGAAGAGATGAGACTGGAGGCTGAAGTTAAAGAAAGGATATTCCTATTCTGACCCTATTCTCTTGTCCTTACACTTCTCATTTCCTTACTCCCAAACTCGTTTCTCTGACATCCAGCTTTTTTCAGTTTCTCTCGTTTTCAGTGATCACCAGCACAACTCCACGCTTCACTTTTGTCCTCAACCCTCTTTTCACAGTTTATATACCTCATTAGATAATCTTACTCATACCTATGACTTCAGCTGCTATCTATGGGTGAACAGAGTATTATCCTTAAGTGGACAAAAAGTAAGAGTCAGAAGAAGTTATTGTAGGCTCAAGAAGTGAGTCCCAAGCATATATACATAAGCAGAGGGAGGAAAAAAATGAGTGGAAAGAACACTTGAAGAAAGAAAAAAGGATCATTGCTAGAAGAGTCACGGAATAAACAAAGCAAGAGCACAGGTAGACCAGTTAGCTTCAAAGAGAGAGCAGAACAAACCTCTTGGAGCAGGGGTCCTCAACCCTGTGAGGAACTGGGCTGCACAGCAAGTGAAGCTTTATCTGTATTTACAGCCACTCCCCATCACTTGCCTGAGCTGTCTCCTGTCAGATCAGCAGCAGCATTAGATTCTCATGGAAGCACAGACCTTGTGATCTAGGTTGTATATTCCTTATGAGAATCATCCCTGAAACCATTCCCACTCCTTGCCCCGGTCTATGGAAAAACTGTCTTCCATGAACCGGTCCCTGATGCTAAAAAGGTTGAGGACTGCTGTCTTAAGAGTATACAGATTCTTCTCTTCCTTCCTACTAACAGAACTTGACATAAATGCTTGCTACCAGACTTTTATCCAATTGATAATCATTACTATTAAAACAACCTGCAACCGTCATCTGCTTCCTTACTCGTTATATACTTCATTTATCTTTCTCCTTAGCATGAACCACTGGATAATATACCATAAAATCCATCTGTTATTAGCTGCTTTCCCCAACTAGAACGTAAACTCCACAAGAGCAGGAATTACTTTCTATTGTGTTCTATGCCATTTCGCCTACACCTACAGTAGTACCCAATAAAATAATAAACACTTAAATTTATTGAATGAATGAAGCATACAAAGTGTAGTGCGTAAGTCATTGTTAAGAGTGGGGGAATAGGAAAAAGAAAGAAACTTGGACTGACAGCCTAAAGACTGTGGAGAAAATTGAGACCCATCCATGATGAACAAACTATGATGGACAACAGGCAAAGGGAAGACCACTGATAACACTTGCGACGGGGGCAGAGATAAGGGAAAGGAGAAATGAGGATGTGTGGCATCTCCACTGAAACTGTGTAAAAAATATTTCTATGACGGTCTAAGCAAAAGCACTTCTTACTCATTTAATTGGTTCAGCACTACGTAAAGGGAAGAACAAAACAAGTCAGCAGCATCTAAGACTCACAACGCAGTATAACAAACCAACATGGAACAAAGCTCTGGCAACATACTGTTCTCTTGCTTCTGGATCCATCTTTTCATCATTCTTTTTAATCAAGTTCCAGAATTTTCTTAGCTTAGGTGTCTTTTTTAATTCTAATTCCAATCGTGCCTGAAAGAATGATGTGGCATTAAATCAGCCATAACCCCAATGTAAGAATATAATATAGAGCAATGGGATAAAACCAGATAGAAACGTGACAAAAGCTGGAACCTAAGAAACTAATACCCATATTTTAAAAAACTAGTTCAATTCCAATATCTGTCAATAGAAAAAAAAA